>NC_143014.1:121869083-122020958 GCF_055824585.1 Amblyomma mixtum
GTGATGCTGTGCGTGAGCTGCCATGCATTCTTCGTAGAGAGGTTGCCGGCTATGCTGTTGCCCGCCTGAGCCCAGTTAGAATGGCATAGCTTATCGACGTGTGTTGTGATCTGTGTCTGTAGTGCGGCCAGCCGATGCTTTAACGCTCTGTTATGTTTCTGTCATTTCCATTTCTCCAGGATGCTATGATGGGCTTCCCAGAGGCGGGCTAGATGACAGTCCAGTGGGTGGGTGTCAGGTAATGTGCTGTGTGTGCGCTGTTATGTCGTTCAGGAGAGATGTGACCCAAATATCAACATCTTGTATCGGAGTGTCTGGAAGTTGCTGGCGTGTGGATCGGATTGTGTCCCAGTTAATAAGTCTATGGGTGAGGGGTCAAGGGCTGTGTTGCGTGTGGGTTATTTGGATGGCGATAATGTAGTGGTCGCTTCCAACTGTGTGTGGTGTACGTGACCCCGAAAGTCCTTTGAGATGGCGGCTGAGTGCGAGGCCCGGACTAGTGTCCGTGAGGCAGATGTCTCGTCTGTGTAGGCCACCGCCGTAGTGTCCAAGGGCGGCTAGTGGTTGTATGCGTATGCTTGGCGGCGGCCTGCGTGTGTGTGTGTGTGCGAACATGTTGCATAGAATGGGTGCGAGGCTGAGGTTAGGAGGGTAGATTGGAGACTGCGGTGGGTCTGGGAAAGAGATGGGTGCATAAGGAGTCTGGGATAGTAACTATCGCCCAGCTGGTTAGCTGTACAGGCGGACGATTTGTCTCTCCTGGTGCAGGTTGAGGGGGGCTTGAAAGGGGTGGAAAAGGCCTGTTCTGTACAGGATATCTGTAGAAGCCTAACGGTGAAATTCTAGTGCTGCTTCGTAAAGTGTATTGTAGGCCCGGATTAATTTGTCTTGCAGTCAGCCTGTAAAGGGGCAGTAACGGGATGTAGTACAGGAATTTGTTCTGGGTCAGCGCTTGAGCAATGCGGTTGGCATGTGTCTTGGAGAGGCCGGCATGCTTTAAGACTAAGCGGCGAAGTAAGTGTGTGATTGAGTGGCATGTGTGCATGGACTGATTGATGGCAGAGGTGAAAGTTTGGAGGTCAGTGGCATACCCAGGATGCGATAAGAGTCAACGCGGGGGATGCGCTGTCTGGGGAAGGTAAGGGAGATGGAGAGGTTCATCGTCCGTTGATATTTACTGCGTGTTAGGAGAAGTAGTTCAGATTTCAGCCCCCAGAAAGGGTTGTAGGCCCACTTGGGAGAGGTGTGTGGAAATAGTGTCAAGTGCCTGTTGGAGTGTGGTTTGGACCTCGCGTGGTGAGCCAGTGGTGACCCACAAGGCGAGATTGTCTGCATAGAAGAGGAAATGAAAGTCGGGAATTATCGGCTAGGGCCCAGGCGAGCGAGACCATGCCTAGGTTAAAGAGAATGGGAGAGAGGACAGTACCTTGCGAAGTGCCACGAGTAAGTGAGATGGGGCGAGACAGTTTGTCGAGATAGCAGATACGAGTGGAGTGGTGGGAGAGGAAAGCTCTTATGTAATTGTACACGTTGTGTCCGCACTGAGTGTCAGCTAGTATGGTGAGGATGTGGCATTGTGATAAGTAGTCGAAAGCCTTGCATATGTCAACTGTTACTAAGGCTTTGACCTGCGCAGCATCTGGAGCATTTGTGTCAAAGAAGGTGTGTTGAAGGAGAAGGAAAAGGTCTTGGGTGGATAGTGCTCAGCAAAAGCCAATGAGGGTGGGGGGGGGGTCTGAAGATGGGAAGTGAGGCGGGCAAGCACCATGTGCTCCATGAGCTTGCCCGTGCAGGAGGTGAGGGAAACAGGACAGAGATTACTGATGGTGGAGGGTTTACCAGGGACGATGTCCAGTCCACTGGCAGGGTGCCAGAGGTCCAGGTGTCATTGATGACAGCAAGAAGAAATGTGTGGGCTTTTGGGGGGGTGTTCTTGAGAGTTGTGTATGTGATTTTGTTTGCACCGGGGGCAGTGTGTGTGTTACAACAGCAGACGCTAGCGGGAATATGAGCGAGTGCAGAGCAAGAACGGTCGCAGTAAAAGGCTGAGGAACATCTGTTAACTTCGGCTGGTCGTAACAACGTGGTTGCAAATGTTTCAACTTCTGGTATCGGATTTCTCAGTTTCCCACTCTAAAAATAACTGTGGTCACTAACAGTGGCAACACCCTGCATAATACCTTCGCATTCCTGCAGCACATGACACTTTATGTTCCAGTCAGAACAGGGTAGAACAGGAATGAAAGGTTTGGCTGCTTTGCTGTTTGGGCACAGAGGAGCATGCAATGCTGGCTGTTTTTACTAGGTTTCATAATGTCTAGCAACAATGCTGAATCAAAGGGTGCACAGGTTAGCTAGCATGCAAAATGCAGCATATGGCCGTTACACTGAGAAATTTAAATAATTTAAGGTGAAATAATACTGCTCTCTACATAATTCTGCTACTCCGACTAAGCCACAGAAAAACAGTTATTCTACCTAACATGCAGACTACTGACAACTGTTTCCCACATCATTTAAGTCTTTCTGATAGCTCTAAATATGCTGCTTACATTTTGTACAGCATTCACCAGGGGTCACACTGATTGGGTACTTTTTTCTGAACTACTGCCATAACTGCTTAACACCAAAATATTTCAGCATATGGCACAGTTAGTCTGCAGCCATAACTTTCAAAGAAGGCACAAATAAATTTATTTTAAGGTACAACGCTTTTAACCAATTCTGCCACGAGTTACGTCATTTGGACTTTATACAGTGAAAAAAAGTTAACTGAGTTAAAATTCCTCCCTCAACCCTGGATATTCAAGAATCTAGCCACAGAAGTGTGCGTTAGTTTGTGCAAGTTCATTATATGCCACTTCTCCCACTCTTGTGCTGTAATCAATGCCAGCAAAACTTTATGTAGCACAATTATTGAAGGAATGCATGAAAGTAGTAACCCCACGTAAACTTTATTAAAGCAAACACTAATGTTGAAACACATCAGTCAAGCCTGCTGACTTTGGGAGGGTATAGGTGTTATTTGTATGGGTAATACATAAATAACAGCCAAGGTCTTAAAATAAGCAAGAGAAGTATCACTACACATTATAAAAACAAAAAAAAGCCCTTCACATGTTTAAATTCCCACTTTGAAAGCCCTACATTGTGCTCAATGAACATCCGGTCCACAGTACACTTTTTACTGCTCTGCAATAACAAAATTTCAACCATGAAAACAAATCTGAATATACAAAACTACATGTTCTGATGAGATTTGTGCGCGTTCTCAACGGAATTAATGAGTACAGTATGATGTCAGCCAGAATGATAGAAGGCAACAGATAGCTTAAATGTGCACAACATTAACACATTAAAAAGAAAAGCCAACACATTCTAAAACTGTCAACCTAATAAGTGTGTAGCTAAGACTTTATATAATCTAGCGGCAACATTTGCTCCAATACATGACAAGCTGCCATAAAATGCAGCATAGTAAGGCTGCATCCCGGCATATGTAGCTAGTTTTCATGACTACAGAGCCATATCTTTACAGAGAGACAAGTTCCTCTATTTTACTTTTCAGCATGGTTCAATCAAACCAAAAGTTGTTAATCGCTGCTCAAAGCATTCTGTATATTGCCAACTTTGTTTCAATAACACATGAAATCAAGCTTTGAGCATAGATTATATCCCTAAATTCGGATGACAGGTCACTTCACATTCAATTAGCCAATTCATCTGTCAAGCCATATGCTGCTTCTGGCACGGACATTAATACATATACACATTACAATGGCATACCAAGTTAGCAACTATGATGTTACAAGCTACAATGTAAGCCACTGCACTGCTCTGCAGGGTCAGTTAAAAACAAAAGCAAATTTACAATGGCGAAAATTCCTGCACAACAAAAATATATGTCAAGTGCAGTCGTCACTAAACACATGAAAAAGTCTGAAAGCAGTAACTACAACGCTAACAAGCTTGTCTGTTTCCAAAGAAGCATACAACCTATGCTCCCTGTCATTTGCGAAATGAATCCCTTACATGCTATGGATACACTTTTTGTAGCGAAGTTGATATTAAGCTGCTCATGGTACTATATAGATAATGCTAGTCTTTAGCACTGATGTCATCTGTACTGGCCCAGAATGCACAACCTTTAGCTTTTCGAGCCCAAGTGACAGCTGCATGAAGATAGCAGAAAAGCTGCCTACCAATGGAAGTGTTACTTGAGGAGCTGCTGCCTAAACAATTGTGCATAATAGTAGCATAAGGCAGAAATATAATAAATGACCCGTGTTGTGAATCAGTCTGCAAACAGAAATGATACGTGTCACAGAAACCAATAGGGCAAGCAACGGTTGTCAGCAGCCGTAACAAATCTCATACTTAGTCATCCTTCATGGAACACCAGTAGCACTGACAACATTCAGGAAGTTCATTCAATTACTCCTCAAAACTGCACAGCAGATGTGAAATAACAAGAGATAAATACTGCATGTGTTGGTCAAGCAGTGACAAAGGAAATGAAAAAGCAGAGGCATCTGTGATGACAAAGCCTACATGGCTATGCATGACAATGTCTCCTACAGACCGTTTTAAAAATTCAGAAGAAAATTGGCAATGGCTGTAGGAAGAGGATTGGCAAGCAGCCATCCTGACTGGCAAAATGACAATCACCACCGCCCTGCTCCAAGTGGAAGGCCTTCAAACACCAACCGTTGCATTACATTACTTTTCGATATAAGCCACTGACTGGTATCCATTCAAACTTCACACAGACATAGCATTTAATGGTTAGCTTTGTTCAATTACACCGAGGGTGCAAAACACCTGGCACAGAGACCTCCAGAGGTGTCGCCACCTCTTGGAATGAGCTTCCCTTTGTAACTGATAGATGTTGCCATTGTTCACTTAGTGTAAAATCCTCCTTACACAATCCAGCGTCAATGCAGATGACAGCATATTTAAATTTATTCTCGTTTGGTTTGGTTTATGGGGTTTAACGTCCCTAAGCGACTCAGGCTATGAGGGACGCCGTAGTGGAGGGCTCCAGAAATTTCGACCACCTGGGGTTCTTTAACGTGCTAAAGAACCCCAGGTGGTCGAAATTTCCGGAGCCCTTCACTGCGGCGTCTCTCATAGCCTGAGTCGCTTTGAGGCGTTAAACCCCATAAACCAAACCAAACCACAATAAATTTAAATATGCTGTCATCTGCATTGACGCTAAACAACAAAGGTAAGTGCTGCATACAAATATGATTTCAGGCAAAATTAACCACTAAGTGCCATGTCTTCACAAGGTTTGAGCACTGACTAGCCAGCAGTCCAGCTAGCAGTTCAGCTAGCAGTTCAGCCAGCTGAAGCTCTGTTACAAGCCCCCTAACGCAATGAAATAGTCAATATTTGGCAGTGCCCTCGAAAAAACAGTCTGTAGGCACCATAAAATATGGCTGAAAGAAAAAAAGATGAATATTCAGCCCCTGGTTTTGCATCTCCAATTCACTTATGCTCCACTAAAAAAATATACACTTCTTTGGCTGAACAAAAGCACACAAGAAAGCAATTCAACCGAAGAGCTTGACCAATATATTAATGCCATGGCCACAAACACAGCAAGCAAACACCAAAAGAAAGAAGCGCACTTAATTTAATTTTGGACATGAAAACTAATCTGTGAAAATACTTGAGGAAAGGCGCTTGTAATGGGCACTGTTGTAGCTATGTGTCAGCAAGTGAAAGCAGTTCCCAGCTTGACTGAGACCTGCTAGGCAGCTGGGCCTTTGAACCATGCTGTCGCAGAGCTTGTGTGATGCTGGAGAGGCTCTTGGAAAGGTCATCAATTTTGTCAGAAAAAGCTGCATGGCACTGAAAATTGAAAACCATCAGGTTACATGAAGAAAAGATACTGAACTCACATTACGCGGTACCTCCTAATAAACTAGGTGAAACTGCGTCAGCACAACTAAGAAAATGCTTCATTAATTTAACTCAGTGACAAAACTACATTGTATGGCCTATGAGGTAAAAGCTTCAATGAAAATTTTCAATTTAAGCAATAAGCACAAAGTAACTAGACAAGACAGAAGGAAAAAATTTAAACTAACACACCTTATATGATATATTACACAATGTTTATACATAATGTAAAACATGTATACATTGTGTAATCCATGCCAGTACTGACTTTGAATAGAAGTCTAGAGGTATGAAATATTCTTTAACTCCAAAGCCCTTATTTCATCACAAGGTCTGTTCGCCAGAAATCAACTCTGTCTTTTATGCAGCTCAAACTCGACATAATGAACTCCAATGTGACAAAATGCTTGATGAAACAAATTATTTTATGTTTCGCTACTGTATTTCCACATAACAGCAGATTTTTTAGCTTTAGTATAACAATGTCAGCTGGCCTGAAATCAGCTGCTGCAAGAAATTTTAATTACAACTTCAGTTCTAAACTGAAGCATTCAAAGTAAATGATACCACTGACTACAGTCGCCAATCGTCCTGAATTTGGTGGGACAGTCTTGACTTTCAGGCTAATGTTCCAAGTTCTAAACTGACCTTGTCAGGACAGCCAAATGTCATAATTTAGGTCTGCTTGGGCACACAAATGCCAGAGCATGTCACAAGCACCCCGAACCAATACTAAAACAGCAATCACATTCACAGCTGGTGGCAGTAGTGACAGCTGAGCCCAGCATGCAGCAAAGCACTCAAGCCACAGAAAAAAAAAAGAAAAGAAACATCAGTGGCATCACTTGCTATGCCTGCCCAACTGCCCTCATAAAGCCATCACAAATCCAGCACATTACCCAGTATGCTACTGTTGCATAAATTAGGCAGGAAAAACACACCAAACTATGAAACATGCACCAATTGGTTCAGCAAAAAGCCTCATTATACTGCTGTTCTTCTCATGAAAAAAATAATTGGTTTCAGTAACGGAACACTTTATTTTGTGCCATATTTTCCTCTCTAACTTTACTGTCAGTGGAAACAACAAGGTTTCATTCTTGTCATGCCCTGAATCTTGTTTTGTGGCCTGAATGCTATTTGTACTAATGCAATTCCTGTCTTTCTCTTTCAACTAGTACCTGTGTTTGGAAGGATCACAATTACCGCCCCTTTGTAATTTCAAGTTGCAGAATGCTGGGCATAACAAAACAAAAAAATGTGAGCAAAGTATTGCTGCAGATATGCCTGTCTACTCATATCGTGCCAAGTACAGACAGGCAGGGTAGTAGGAGCAGATATGGGTGGCCAACTAGCTTGCACCAGTACGGTGTAGATATGCGCAAAAATCTGCCCACTGCTTGCTTGTTTCCTCTTACATTGGCCTGTCCCAACTTACCCACTTAATAGTTGGCAACCGCACTGCCAATGTGACTGCCTAAGGTTACAGTGCCGTGAAATATTGACTAGCGCGCCAAGCGCATAGGGTGCTGTGGTACAAGAGTACGTAAGTCAGTGGCTGGCCCACTATATGCTGCCAACTGAGCTTGGAAGCACGCAGTGCTATGGTTCTCACTTGGCCCTTTGGTTTACTACGTAATTATCGAAAAAGCCAGGGAGACTTAAAAAGCTCATATTTTAAGCGTTTAGCTTTAATAATGCGATTTCAAACTGCTCAAGCTGTACATCGACGAAAACCTTACAAACTGCTCTCAAAGCTTGATTCAGTGCACCTGATCAAATAACTCAATATGCTTCTCTGCCCAAATGGTGATTGATACACTAGGCCAATCAGTGTTGCAGATAAATGCAATGCACCTGATCAAATGACTGAAGTAATATGCTTCTCTGCCCAAATGGTGGTTGATACACTAGGGCCAACCTGTGTTGCAGATAAATGCCTACGGAATGCCTTACAGAAACTTTACATGTCAACTGTGTCACTGTAGCAGACTGCCTACAGACATGTGATGTAATAATAAACAGGATTTTGCATTCTTTTTTCTTTCTTATTTCCCCTCTGGGAACAAAATAAAAGCAGGGGTGCAGTGTTGGTGAAGTGGTGCCATTGAGGGCCCTACCTAGACCAATCTATGGTACAGGCCCCTCGCTTCCATGTTTTCACCAAAGTGGATATTGGCAACACAGCATGGGTATGCCAGTGCTGTCAGTGTGAAGCACTGGAGAGTGAAGCCTCCTCCCTACAGAAGCACCACCCAGCCCCGCCCGCCTTCACGCTCCAGAAAAATTCTAGTGCATATATGAAGCCTTGAGTCAGAGTAAAAAGCAAGAAAGTAATCATCGAGGGTAAATCCAACTGATATTGCAACCTTCTCGTAACAGGATTCACCATTATCCAGCAGACAGTGTTTTTTTTTTTATGATTTGCACACTAGCATCAATTATTAAGTGAAATTCTGATGTCTGGAATTGCAGATTTAATCAAATTCATTACGTCGAGGTTTAAGTGGATAGATAAGCACTCACAAAATTTGGACTACAGAAACCTCATCAGGACCATCCTTTATCTTAATCAAAAAGTTACAGAGCTAACATATGGATTTAACTTCGATATCTTACATGTTGCTGACATGGACAAAATACACGCTAACTGCAAGTTACATACTCGACCTCTTGAGCCTGTAACATAACCCTTGCACAATAAACGTGCATGAATCAGAAAAATCTAAATATGAATATCAAAATGATGATGAAAAAAAAAAACAGCTCTTGGCTTGTACTCACAATGGAACTTGACTTGAGATGCTCTTCAAGGGCGTCTTTCATTCTAGAACTGAAATGCAAAGTGCAAAAGTCAAGCACACCGAAGAAAAAATAATCATGCAAGCTTTACCGGCGTTTATTCCCAGAAACCACACCAAGGTCATGCCCAAAGCAGCTACAAACAAAGCTACAAAATTACAAACTAACTGAGCATGCACACTGTTTTCCTGTTGACTAGAAGGTCTAACAATGTGGTGACTACAGGCAGAACAGCAGGCTCACAAAGGCTCCTAGAGCATTTGCTCAGGTAAGCTTTTGCCCACAACCAAAAGGACAAGTCAGTGGTGGCAATAGTAATACACATACTTGGCAGCCATCAAAAACGTAACTATTACCCGTGCTCCATTTTAGTATCACTGGGAATCTAATGAGCTTTCCTCATTGTAAGCAGCCTAGAACACTGCACAATCAATCCCCCGTGTGTGATTGTAATCACATGCAAGCGATCCAGTAGAGCCCAGCAGGCATAGGTATAATTTGTATAGCGTGCTGCACCAGAAACAATAAGACCACATGCTGGTGGCAATAAAGAACACTGATGAAAAACAGCATAACAGAAGGCATTTGTTTAAAGGGACACTAAAGATGTTTTTATGAACTGTAAATTCGCCTGGAAAGCTGGAAAGAAAATTACGAGTGCTGTTGCACAAGTTTTGAAAATTTTTTTCCCCAGAAAAGCATTATCAAATAGGTCATTTCCATTTCCGGCACTTTCAAAGCAGCCAGTAATGCCATTTCTGACACCCCGGTACCATGTTGCACTGAGAAGCAAAGCAAACTATTCGAGAAAGGCAACGCCACAGCTTAGTTATTATAAAGATTCTTTGAAGTGTGATATGTTTGCTGCCAAGTGCTACGAAAAAAAAAAAAAAAAAAACAGAGTGTAAGCCAATAGCATGCAAAAGTTAAGATGTCAAGGCAATGCCCATCTTTGGTCCGCCAAAGTTACCAGATGTCTTCTCCCTTTCTGCATTTCACAAAATATTAGGGATGACCGTACATTAAAACTTTCGAAAACGAATTGAATACAAACATGAAGAAATAATGCCACCGATAATCAAATAGAATATCTGTTCAGTATGCAACCTGTAATGTGGTCATGCAAAATGAGTGAGAAAATGAAGTTCACAAATTGACATATGACTGGCAACTAAAATAACATAACATGATGGCCAGCACAACCTCAATAGTTCACACTTAAAAGGACCGCAAGAAGTGCCCGAATTATCCAAAGGTACATTTGCTGAAAAAAAAACTGCGGAAAATGCGGTGAAGCCTTACGAGGAAGCTCGCCGCGGAAAGCTCGTGAGGAGGGCGTAGTTGCGGACTAAAGTTAGTTGCGGACTAAAGTAAGGGGAACGCACACTGGTGCTGGAACAGTGAGACTGATTTTAAAAAGGAAAAACAAACGAACCATGCCGCACCAGTCGGCAACCGAAAGGAGTGCGTAGCTGGTTTTGGACAACTAGCGAATGCACAGCCGACAGCCGCCGTTCCTGCGGGCTGACAGCAAAGGTCAGAAGCTGAAACTACACAGCCAGGACACCTTTTGGCATAGCTACAGGTGCCCTCCGATCGTAGTCATGCCTGCCGTTATACACAGGCAAGAGGGGCGCGTGTTACAATGCGCCATGCAATAGATGAGATTCTTACACGATCTCTTGCCTTGCTGTAACAGCTCAACTCTCCCCTTATGGAGCCTCATGCAAAATTCCAAAAATGGGCTTTACCGCACATCATTGCTGGCCACAGAACAAGTGACACGGGTGTGAGCCTCAAGTATGTAACACATTATGGAAGGATCAAACGCAAAAAAAAAAAAAATGTGGGCTTTCAAGCTGCGATTGTTCAAAGGGAGTGCTTGGCCATCTTGTTCTCACCATATGCGATATATGGAAAAGCCCACTTGGAGAATTTTGCATGAGGTCCAAGACTACCAGCATCCACCCTAATACCTGATCCACAGCCAGATTTATGAAAGTTGGTGGAGTATTAGATTGCTGGTGAATGTATTCAGAATTTCTCGAATACCAATTTCTTCAATCTGAATATGAACCGAACAGCATATTTAATTCATATTCTAAATTTCGAATAATCACACACCCCTGATATATGTATTGATTCTGGAGCTCAGATGAAATGTCAAACAGTAAACCATGGAGCGTACTTTCCAATATAAAGCAATGAGGGAAATTCACTTTAGTGTCCCTTTTGGAAATAAAGGCAGCAAACAAGTACACGGTGTCCCAACTAATCACACAAAGCTTAAAATGAAACCACACTGCATCGATTCACAAGCTGTACTGTTATAGTCACACTGTGAAGGCTGCAGTGTTCCTTGTCACGTGGCTAATCAGGTAAGTTAATCAGATGAAAGCCTTTAATGTGCACAATTTAGAAGGCTGGTGACTGATGATGTTATGTCCAGTTATCTGCAGTAAGCTCTATTTTATGTAATGCCTTATCTGTTGAAAAAAATCTAAAGAACACTTAAAAAACGCAGGATCATCCTGTTCCTACTATACTACAGTACTCCTCTCCAAAAATGATTCAACTCAGCTTAGTCTGGCAGCCTTATGGGTTTGACATGGTGATGAAGCAGTGATGCCTACATGCATGCATGGCTGGTTTCGCATGCTGCAGCAAGCTGTAAGCTTCCTCACTTTCACAGGACTGTAGGGCCAGACAAGGGTTTGTTTATCAGCAATATGTTTGGCACAACTGGACCACAGAGGCTCTTGGAGCCTTTCGTAGGCTATATTTTCAACTAAAGAAAAGCTACGAAATGCAGCATGGTGCTAAAAAATTGAACTGGACATTTTCAAATATGATATTTGCAGGATTTTAGGGCATAATCCTTACACCAACATTACTCTAGACTAATTTTAACACTAATCTGCATCATTCTGCAATAAATACTCATCCGCAAGGTTGCCAACAATGTGGACTTTGTTTTATTTTCCTACATGCTTCAAATTTTTTCCTTGGTGTGATTTCGCTGCAGCACACTGTATATATGTTTGCATGCCTTTACTTAAAATGTGCTTGAAAGGAAAGGGCTGCCAGAGCATCCTGCCCATTAAGCAACACCCAATAAAATACACTATTATATTCTGTAAAATTTCCATACGTACACAGTTGGTGTGCAGCTACATACGTGATCCAGCAAAAGCATTATATGAATGAAGAAAAATAATCCAGCAATGAGAGGTGAAATTATGATGGCAATTTGTAGCAATCAAACACAAGCAAGTGCATTCAGCCCTGTAGCATCACAGCAATGCAACTTGCCCACGATAAGCGTATACAATCTAGCCCAGAATACAGCTTTGCCAATGTGAAGGCTCATGCAAATGAAATGGTACACTACACTTTCTCAGGGCAAGAGCTCCCCTGGTGCAGATTTCATTAACCGGGCTTGAGCAGTGCATGATGTCTGCAGCTTTTTCTTACATAGATGTGGCTTTTTGCATGATGTCTGAACCAGCTGCTACATAAACCAATGAGGCTTCACACACAATAAATAACGCTGCGTGAAATTGAGCAGAAGCACACGAATAACATAATGGGTGCTGTCACAATTCCACGGCTTGAATCTCCATAGCTCAATAAGCTGATCCCCACATTTTCTTCGAACGACATATATATTCGACAACACCAGATGTGAAATTCGCTGCACATTTTGCCTTTAGTGTGAGCTGCTTCCTGGGTGCTCTCAGTACACCCAAGGCCATTCCTGAACGGCAACCACTACGTAAATGAATTATTGTGCCTGTGTTCAAACTTAACATCTCACATGCACACATTGTACAAGGGATTCTTAAGGGTGCTTGCAAGATGTTAAGAGAAGCATGTTCCATGAAACAGCTTTAGTTATGCAGCCTAAGAATAATGAATGATAATAAAATATTCTGGTGTACAGTGCTCAGCGAGAGAAAGTGTCAGGTTCATAGTATTGCATACTCAGGAACAGACCCTGAAGCGCCATTTCATATACATGGCACAGAAACGAAGAGGTCCTGTTATCATAAGAGTGTCTCATCAAAACGATTTGAAGTCACATTTCACTGTAACACTGTGCAAGTTTGAGTAACGCCACTGAATTTTAAGTAGCCTCAAAAACTTTTTTTTTTGGTAATCTAGTTTACAGCCCACAAATAAATTTTTAAGGTTAACATACCACATAATCTCGTGTAAGGGCCACAGCCCCTGTTTTGGACTAGACAATTGAGAAAAAAATGAGCTCCACCTTAAAGTGCGACCCTTACTTATATGGTAAATAACCTATGAAGTGTGAAACCTCAGGAGAAAATCAGTTTCTAAGAAATGTGCATAACAACTTGTAAATGAATGCCATACAATAATATGCTGGTGTTTCAACTCTACAGATGATATTTTTTTGTGTTATGAAACTTTGGCAAAACAACAATGCATAGGTACTGATAATCATCCCTTGTTTGAAGTATTTCTTACATGGAAGATACGTGTAGCAAAAAAATCCAGAGATCATTGAAAAACCAAATGAAAATGAGGGCGCCAGCTCCAATTAACAAGGAAGACATTCCCAATAGCTGTGATGCAGCTAAAATGCACTCCTTGCCAAATAGGCCACAAAAAACCAGCTTTTCATTCCCTGAGAGCTCTTATGATTTTGAACCATATTTTATTTGAAGATGAGAGACCTGGACCTCGAACCATGTCAGTGGTACATGTTTCATGCTTCCAGACCAGAAGAAAATTATCGCTCTAACAACTTTATCAATACCTCTCAAACATAAAATATTTTACATCACAGAAGATGGACTATAGGGCAGAGCTGATTACACTTGCCATCCAATCCTTATATAGTAGCGAACAATGCATTAACTTTCAGCACTTTGTTAAAATCCCACACTGATACTACTCTTACAAAATCCAACTGATCAGAAGAATGACAGAACAGGCTAGGAGACGTTTCACTTTTGGTTTTTTTCGTACAAGACAGCAAACACATAACAAGTTCTGTTTTATAGCTTGTAGCACACAGCAAAATTGAGCAAGCGATGCAAAAAGAAAACAAAGAACGCATGCAATGTTAACGTGTCAACAGGAATGTGGAATCACCAGCAAGCAGAGTCTAGAGCCTTTGGTTATACCCCATGTCCCAGTCGACCAAAATTTACCAGCAAATACCTGCTCCTTGTACTTGGAAGAAGTTCCTGATGAAGCTGATTTTAGTATTGTAACATAACACATATGAGAAGTAAATTTCACCCTCACTAAAAATATTTTGCTGCAATAATGAGTCATTGGTCCCTAACACAATGCTGGGAACAAATGCAAGACCAAACTAAGCATCTTACCAGCCTTCATGCAAGTGCTAGACCTACTATCATGAACATACCATTAGGCAATCATGCTTGGTACCCTGTTATAGATGAATGTCACAACAAACATGCAAGGAATAGTTCATGAATAGCTTATACCAAGGCTAGGAGCATCAAGAACTTTGTTCTCGCAAGTTCTTTGAACATATAGCTTGAACATGCAGTTGAAAACTCAGCACAGAAGTCCTTTAATCAAGCAAACCACACAACCTAGGTGCCCTTCCTGCGTCCCAAATAACCTTTCCAGTACAGTGCAAGTAACCTTGCCAATAGCGTGCCTTTCACCCCTCCCCTCTTCTAATGCATGCAGTGAGGTCATGAAAAAAATGAGAAAAAAACAGCACCAGCAAAGCTTGTAGCATACAACGCATGTGCCTTTATAAACGACGCCATACCTGTCCAATCCGGAAGCTGCTCAGAGATAGCAGTAACAAATGAGAAAAAAAAAAGTAAAAATGAATTCACAGCCCACTGATTACACCACCAAAAAAAAACACACACATTCACCGTAGTCATTACCAGTCACTGATCCAACCACATCCCCTCTATACAAGCAAGTTTTCCAACCTAATCTTTCATCCAACTGTCCACACACACCATTGACTACACTTCCTTCGCCTTTGCACCAACTCCATTACTTTTAAGACTACTGGTGATCTCTCCTATACAGTACAAGTTTAGTCCAAGTCAAGCTCTTCCTCTAAACTTCAGCCACATCAGCTCATGTTTGCTTTCCAATTCATACTGCTCTCTACCCTACCATGTTACATCTGCCATTTCCCTTTCCATCATATAATGTAAACTCAGCTATTTCCTTTTTAGGTTTTTCATCAGGCTCCAATTTTCAGCCTCATAAAAGACTATTGGTAGAATGCACAGATCACAGTTAGCAGAATACATACCAGCAACCTGCTTTTCTCTCCACAGTGTCCACCAGTTGTCCTCAACCCTACTCCTGTCCTACCAATTTTCGGGCCTGTTCTGAGCCAACTGTGACTACTCACCCCGTACTCCAGTGGCTCACTTCCCTTACTATCCCAACATTACTTCAGCTTCCTTTACAATATCAAGCCCACCAATATTATTTCACCATTTCAGGCTCTTTATCAATCACTATAAATCATCTCTCGCGTTCCCAAAACATAAAACGGTCACCTTTAAATCACAGGCTGCTGAGGTGTTCCTTGTAAACATGTACACTGCACTCTTGTGCTCTAACACATATAACAGAGGTGCAGTGAGTAGCAATAAATATACTGCCTTCTTGCCCGACACCTTCCCAGACCGGTATATCTTTGCAACTCTTCTGATCATAACCATCAGCAACAGCCTGACCCGGCCCTGTGCTGGCTGCGGCCACCTTATTCCCACAAACTTCTTCATCTCATCTGCCCACATAACTTTCTGCCACCCCTGGCTACACTCCCCTTCTCTTGGAATCTAGTCCGTTACCCCTAACAACCATCGGTTATTTTGCCTTTGCATTACATACCCTGCCACTGCCCATTTCATCAATTTTATTATGATGCACACTAGTAAATACAATCTTTCTTAATGCTTAAATATACAAGTACTTGTATGGCTCCTAATTTTTGCAGTAAATCTATGCTTTTTCTTGGCCTATGAAGGTAATATAAGGTATGGTATAGTATATGTGGGGTTTAACATCTTGAATTTGCACATGGGATATGGGGGATATGCCACAGTGCGAAGCTCTGGATTACTCTCAACCGCCTGGGGTTCTTTACACAACACTATCGCACAACACACATCACATCTTTGCATTCCTCCATCGAAATGTGGCTGCCACGAAAATAACACATGCGCGTTTATTGTATTCTGTGCATTAAAGACCCATTTACAATCCAGTTAATGAAGAGGAATGAATGAATGAGGAATCCAGGTAATGAACAGAAAAGGAATTAAGTTAAAGGGGGTCAAAAGGAATTAACTGGGGTGTAAAAGGATCTAGAGAGTACGAAATATGATAAGCCCTCATAACCCAGTTAATCAGGCAAGTGCAGTCAATTGCTAGATGCCATTCCAAAAAGGACACCCAAAAGAAAAGGAGAATCTGTTCATTAGCCTGTTCTCAAAAAGCTAGCCTATCCAGTTAATTACCAAACTTTTTTGAAATACAATGCTGAACTGATTTTATTAGAAATACAGTGGTGGGAATTGCCAAGAGCATTTTGGACCAGGCTTTGTAGAAGGCAAAAATTCAATTTAGAGCAGCTTCCTCGTGTTTCGTAGCATGAGCCCTGTAGTGGGAATACCACTAATTAGAAAATGACGACTGCATGAAGATTTGAGTGGTGTAGGGATGTAGGCAGCCGTCTTGGCCAGCTCTGCGTATTTTTTAAAATGCACCCAAATTCAGTTATCGAGCAACAACTGAAACAAGCGAAATTTTATGCTGCTAACCTAAGTGCAAATTTTGGTTTATGGTTTAACGTCCCAAAGCGGATCAGGCTATGAGGGACGCCGTAGTGAAGGGCTCCGGAAATTTCGACCACCTGGGGTTCTTTCATGTGCACTGACATCGCAAAGAGCACAGGCCTCTAGAATTTCGTCTCCATCGAAATTCAGCCGCTGCGGCCATGACTGAACCTGTGTCTTTCAAGTCAGCTGCCGAAAGCCATAACCACTGAGCCACCACGGCGGCGCTAAGTGCAAATTTTCCTGTGCAAAAGCTGCAGAGAAGGATGCAGAATGCCCATTTCAGCTGTTCTTTGTAATATTGCTTTAGCATGGTTTCTTGTTTAAAATTAAAAAAGAAAAAAAAAAGCCTGCGAGATTTAAAAGCGGGCATGTGACTGCACTCCTACATCGTGACATCAGCATACCACAACGTACTACAACTGAACAAACTCAGTTAAGGAAAGCCAGAATGAATAAAGAGGCTACCGTGATCACAGCGATCGTTCCAGGATAAGTGCAGTCACTTTGCTTCGTTCGTTATGATGCCGCAGCATGAGCGTAACGACACCATCGCTGTTACATGATTACTGCATAGGTTGCTATGATAGATTTCATGCAGTCCAACGTGAGCGCACCTTTCGTGACGAAGCATTTTATCGCACAAGCACAGTCCTCGTCTTAAGGAGCACAGCTATCTTCCTCCATTGATGGTTCGGCATTGCCATGTGCTTCCCACGCGCTTCGCTGCTTTGCCCACGCGTTTTGCTGCTTCGCAAGTGTTTTGCCACAAAGAGACTCTGTTCAGAATTCCTCGCATCGCATCAAGCTCGTCTGGTGGAAGGTGTCCAAAAACAACACTAGCTTGATATCACACGTGCACAGCATGGCCACCATATGCCACCCCATGGAGAATGCCGCCCCGTAATTGGACGCGGTTTAATTTAGTTGCAACTCCTATTCATATGCACCAGGTGTATGCTGAAGTTTCAAATTAACTTGGTCTATCATACAAAAAAATTGGAAGCTCTCATGCTGATGGTGCCATTACAGCTAGCGAGCACGAATGGGGTCCGTGAAATCGAGCCGTATCAACTGAAAAACGTTCGAAGCCTTTCTTGCGTTCTTACATTATCTTCATGGAACATGTGACGGTACTGAGCAAAGAAATTTAGCTCTATTTGAGCCTCTCAAAAGCAATTCTTTTCTTTTCCTGAGCTTTCAACATGAAACAGGATGCGTTTGGATTACGTCAGTCATCTTTCTCATCACATATCAGGAGAAGAGACCACAGTCATGTCTTTGCATATTAGGTGATAGCAGCTGTGCACATTGGGCAGTAGCCTCAGCCTCATCACATTTGGCATGGCTCCTGGTTGCTGGAATAGCATTCTGGCGCAGCCTTGGCATAATTTCATCAAGAACCACTTATTTTTAGCAGCATGCAGTAGATTTAATGCAATGGTGCAGGTTGGCACAATTGGAGCAGCATTCCCACCATTGGAAATGACAACAGTAAGCACCTTCCACACGACAGAAAGCAAGCTAAGAGTCTACAATCTGTCAGTTCTTTGGCATCAACTTGAGTTTTCATCCATTAGTATCAGGTCGTCATTCTTCAATGCAGCTGTAATGCATTCAATGTCAAGAGGCACTGTGTGCGTAGGACTGCAGGCCTCCTCGGCACTATGCCTCCACTGTGTTTTACAGGATCTAGAGTTACTACATGCTAACCAATAGCATTTCATTGCTTGAAACACCTTTCTTGTTCATTGTTAGAGCTTGAGATTTGATTTCTGTGACACTAATTTGTCTAGAAATCGCTCCCTTGTTGGTTTGTTAACAGCACAATGCAGTAGACGAGGAAATCCCATACATGTTGCTGATTATCCACCTTCAGCCCCTGTGACATACATAGTTTCCCATCAATGCCTGGTTTTCTCTGAACTGTTCTCATGCTACCCTTCATGTTTCAGTGTTTCCTCAACTTTTTTCCACTGAGGCTTCAGATTCAATCCCTTCCTTTCTAATTAATTTTGACAGTCTTACTAGCTGTACCTCACCTTTGGCTTGGAAGAATCAGCTAATTATGCCCTCCGTTCCCTCAGAAGGTGTGCTAGTTTCTTTGCAATTACCTGACCTTTTACTTTGCTTGCAAGCTCAATACTACTTTTGTCGTTCACTGCCACTGGGTTATCATGCCTTCAAAAGCTAATACTCCTGTCACACTGGACGATTTAATGTGACTAATCTAATAATATCAGCACAAAGGTCATTAAAAGACTGCTTTATAGGATTATTTAATGTCGTTAGGTTCAAATGACATTCAATATTAATAGAGTTTTCTGAACTCCTCTGCATTTTATTTCAAACCAAATGCCTAATCTCTATTTAGGACCAGCAATGAAAACCAACACTGCACAATAATAATCTACAAGTTACTGATGGGAAAAAAGTTATCTTTTACATTCAATAACACTCATTTAGCTTCAGTAAAAAAGCTACCCATATTACAGGCTGTCAGAAGAGAGAGTTCCTAAGCTCCATATCAGTAGCATATGAGCACCACTGTGCAAGTTGCTTAACCCTTTCAAATTCTTTGTGAACAATTGTGCATACAGTGAACTCGCAGCTTTTTCTCAGAGTGTACTATATCTAAGAGTGATTTCATTGTTTCAGTCAAAATTAGCATCCTTCTCGTCCCAAATAAGTTGGTTTTTTGTGCCATACTGTAAATGCAGTAAATAATATTTCACCAAACAGTGAGCTGAGTAGCACGTCGCCTGCCATTTTTATGCAGAAAGATTTTGCCCCCCAGTAATAACATCGAGTGTTTTGATCCCTTGGGCACTTATCTGACAAATGTGGGCATTTCGACGTTACTATTTCTAATCAATCTGACACTATGTGCGGAATTTTGCATGTCCTTGTAAAAACTTTCCCGCTGGGCTTCCATGCTAGAAAACTAACAAACTGCCTTCCTTGGTGCCTGAATACACTGTTTACGTGGAAAAAATAATTGTTTTCAAACAAAACAGAAAATGGCGCCTGAAAGAGATACTGGATTCTCTTAATCTGGCTGTCTGGATGTCGCGATCACTCAATATTCAACATGATCTACATGGCTCTACTCGTTAAGCAGAGGCCTTCATGTTGTGAACGCCCAAAAAAGGTTCACGCCACTTTGTGCTACTCTCCTGCTCAGTCATGTTCCATGTTTGCATTTATCGGATCCTTGCTTGACTAGCCTTGCCTTGATTTATGGTGGACAGGTACTGCTGCTGAAGTAGCGTTATATAATTAAGTACTGCTTCTAAGAGAGTATAAAAAAGGCCTTGAAGCACCATGCGACAATTTCAAACACTATGAATGCGCCCTTTTTTACCTGTTGTATTTTTTGTCTTCCAATTTCCATAGCTACCATTTGCAAATTAATTTAACTTTTGACCATGTAGCAACAGTAGAGAGCAAATGACATTCAGTGAATCATATCACATTTACTTCAAATGAACATAAACCCTCAGATGCAACAGAGATATGACAAAGGATAGTTGTACTCAAGCCAACGTTTGAACTGCACTTTTCCACTCACTGCTAACAGCCCGGCCTGCACTTCCTGACAACTTTTCTTCACTCTTTTTGTTAGTTTCAGACTACACCATCTAATGGAGACAGAAATTTACCCTACCGAACACTGCAACAACCTGCACGTATAAGGCTAATCTCACCTGCACATTAATAATACCATCTCCATTAGCAACAACAACCTACTCAACACAAGGACTGGTACACTACATGAATCCTATTTCATTTCTGGCTTCTTTGCTGGCCTCTTCGCTACCTACCTCCTATTCCGGTATTATGAAAAGGCCTTCACCTTATTTACCCATAGTACACTGCAGCATACTCTAAAATACTGAGTTTACTACATTGCAGTACACTGCACTTTTCAGGACTGGCACCAGAATCTTCACAGCGAGGTGGTGCACCAAATTTGTGGAGCCATGATGCCACGGTGGCATTGCTGCTCATAACGATAAAAAGATATAAAACTGAACAAAACACAGCAGCAATAGCTTCACATACTCGCTGACCAGCAAGGAGACCTAATGAGGGCTGAATGAAGCCCTGAGCAATTTTTTTATAAGGGCCAGCAAATTTCTAGAGCGGTGGCCGCCACTCCTCGCCTCTTCTTGGCGCCACCACTGGCACTTTCCCTCCTCCACTTCCCACAGACCTCTCCCAGTCCTGTTTGCAAAGAGTGAAATGTCAAGGAATGTGGCCTGCTTGGTAATGACTCCTATTTTTGTCACTCACCTCACCATATTTCTGATATACAATTCAAGTAATAACCAGATTTTCAGCTACTAGTAAACTGATGTTATTGCTTATCTTACTGAAATTACAGCTGTCCCCACATATGTGCCACACTTGCGGCACCACAATGTCCGTCATCAAATTTTTGTTTGCCATGACAGTTGCATGGGCACCGATACCACTGGGCAGAAGGTTACTATTCAGCGTCTTCAAAGAACCTTTAAACTGTTTCGTCATCATGGCCCATTCATACCGCTATCAATACGTGCCTCTTATTAAAGGAGCATGGACAAAATTTACAGGTTACATTTTTACTGGACACAACAGCAGAATGACAGGCCATAGCTCGGAAACTACAAACTCGACTGAGACAAGCTGTTGCTCAACATTAATGACAACAGTTTTCTGCTTCAAAGGCTCAGTACTGACTCCTGAGAGCAAGGAGTCTTGCTGTGTGCCACGATATCACGTGGGCCCACTGCTGACATCCCATCATCATCTGCCTGTCCCTGGTAGGTTTTGCCTAGCATGTCGTAGATCACACACACCCTTGGTCAAAGTAAAGAGCCCAAGAGGTTTGCTTCTAAGCAATGCTGCTGTGTAGCTATTTTTCATCACCAGCATTGCAAATCTTTTGAACGTAAGAGGAACTGTCGTCCTTGCACCTCCAACACTTACAGCTGCCACAGACACTACAAGAGAGAGAGAGGTGCTCACTACATGGCTTATGAGCAAACTCCTTCTGTTCTATATTTTAACAAAGGCTGTACTGTGCATGCTATCACAAGGCTTCCGAGCCGCATGGCAGGTGCTCTTCATTACTTCATTCAGCTTGGTATACAAAATTCAATAACATATCCTGTAAGGCAGCCAGGTGATGAGTGGTAAGCACAATCCCAACAATCAGCTTCTTACTGCTGGTATAAATTGCCAGGCCCATTTAGCAAGAGGCTCCATGAATCAATGGAATAAGTTATTACACAATTATTGCGCTAAGCCATAGTGGAGGGCTCAGGATTAATTTCGACCACATGGGGTGTGCACTGGCATGACACAGTACGTAGGCGCCTTACGTTTCACCCGATCAAAACGTGGCCACTGCAGCCAGAACTGAACCCGCATCTTCAGGCTCAGCAGCTGAGCGCCCCAACCACTGAGCCACCACGGCGAGGCCAACTGCCAGAATCAAATCCACAAGCTTGCGCTCAGCAACTGAATGTCACAGGAACTGTGCCACCAAGGTGGGCATCTTTCACAGTGTGGTCGGAACACCGTTCATAGCAGGACTAACACCCGCTGAGCTCAATAAGGCAAAGGCATATGGTGTTTAATGGCCCAAAGTGACATTGGCTATGAAGGACGCCGTAGTAGATGGCTCCATATTAATTTCAACCATCTGGGATTCGTTAACATGAACTAACATCACACAGTGCACAGGTACCTTGAGTTTCACCCCCATCAAAACGCAGCCGCTGTGGCTGGGTTTGAACTCGCATTCTCATTCTGAGCAGCCGAGTGCCCTAACCACTGAGCCTAGAAACTGCTGGGCATACAGCATATGGTGCTGACAGCAGGTAACAAGCGGGCAACAAGCACAGTTTGGGACCTGAAAACATGAATTTCTTTTCAGGGACAGAGAGAGAGAGAGAAAGAGAGAGAGAGAGTGAAACAAGCAAGACAAGGCCTCCCAGAAACAGGCAGCCAACAAAGAAAGCGCTCCTCAAACCCACCTGACTAATCGCCCCTGAGAAGAACCCTCCTCCGAAGAAGACGAGATGCTTTGAAGAAATTTTGGCTGTACAACAAAGAGAGAAAGACAGAGTAGAAAATAAAGAACCACACTTGGAGGACATGCACAGGGTACCAAAAGCCATGCTCCACATCTGAAGCTCACCAACATAGGAAACATTTAAGTCATGCAAAGACAACCACATAATCACTTGGGCTACTTAACAGTGGTACTGTACAAAAATATGCCACCTCATATCACCGGTAGCGGGTCTGAGCAAACAGATATGACAAAGGCGAGAACACATGGCGGCAACAGACTCCCACAGCAAGTAACTAAAAGTAAAAAAAAGGGGGCGAAGAAAGTAGCACACAGAACAAGATAAACAGGAAAAGAAAGAGAGTATAAGTAAGGGTGTGCGATTTTAGAAATTTTGAATATGAATTCAATACGTTTGTTATTCAGTTCATATTTAATTTGAAAAATTGGCATTAGAAAGTTTTCCAATATTGAGCATCCAACCGTGGCAAAACCACAATATTTGGGCAAATTATCCGAAGATCCAGTATAAAGTGCCAGGAAAGCAGTACAAAGGCGTCCTCTTCGCTTTCTTCTCAGTCATTTATCGCGTGGGCTGGTCACATTCGGACGCTGCCAGGCTTGGACCTCATGAAAAGTTCAGCATGTGGGTTTTCACATATCATATGTGATGCAAACAAGATGGCAGACAACCAGCTCCGGACATGCACAAGTGCAAAAGAGAGAGCATTTTCATTTCATCCTTCCCTAATGTGCTTCACAGTTAATGGCCACACTCGTAGCATTCGTCCTGCACAACTTTTCTAGCGTGAGCCCCGCCATCTCATTTTCGTCAACTATGATACGCGAGAAGCCCCCTTGCGAAATCTCACATGAGGCTCCCAAAGGGCGGTCGCGATGAGGCAACACTGGCAGGGCAAGCGATGATGAAAAAATCCCGCCTATTGCATGGTGCACTGTAACCCACGCACCTCTGATGTACATTCAATGGCAGCCGTTACAATGAAAGGAGGGCCCAGTTGCTAAGGCGAAAAAATTGCCTGACCATGTAGTTTCAGTTTCTGAGCTTCGCCGCCGGTGCATGGTGATGGCCGCTATAGGCCACACATTCGCCAGCTGCCCGAACCCAGCTGCAACATCGCGTTCGGACGGGCACATCAGAGGTCATTTCTTTTTTGTTTCAGAAGCACTCTCACCGCTCCGACGTCAATGTTATTCCCCTTGCTTACGTCAGCACTGTTCTTCCAGCACGCCAAAAATGTGCACTTGTTTGAGCTTTTTGCTGTTTGTGCAATGGGGCCTCCTTACTACGTGTCATCGCATTTTAACATTTTCAGCCACATTTTTTTTTTCCAGGGGGGCGAGGAATTCTGCAACTCGATCTTCGGATAATTGCAGCATTTCTTCCAGTCCCGTGAAGTTGGAATTAATGATGTTTTACTGCCAATCATATTATTTTTACTTCACAGTCATGTGTCAATTCAAGGATTTCATTTTGTTACTGATTTTGTTTGACCATATTACGAGATGCATACTGTTATGCTGTCTAATTAAACAGTACACATTTCTGTGCACGTCATGTCTTTCTTTTTTTCCAGGTATGCCACTGATTCAGCCCAGTCTGTTTATTCGTTTGCAATGACCGCAGTTTAAAAAAAAAAAAAAAGATAAGGACAACATTTGACATCTTTTTCTAACATTTTTTTTTATCTGAACAGATATTCGATATTTGAAAACATTCTTTATTCATATTCGTATTCGAAAATTTCAATCTTCGCATACCCTTGATATAAGCTTTCAACTAACATCACTGTGACTTCAGACCGCTGATTAACTCGGCCTTGCCTTGCTACCTGCTAGCCATTTTGACAGTTAGCTCCAGTGGCACTGCTAGTGCTCCAGTACAACAGTCATCCTGTGTTTGAGCTCCAGACTAGGAAAATTTTTCTTCAACCATGAAGACTTAAAAAGGGTAGACAGCTTTGCTTTACAGCCATATAGCAGCGCTCCAGAGCATATCCCAAGTGGTTGATCCTTTCTTAAAAAAAGGACATAATACACCCTTTCCGGCTCAAGCTTAACGCAGCCTGCTCTAAGTTGGCTCACTTTATCTGTTATGAAGTACACTAATCATCATAAACATGGCCAAAAAAATGTGGCAGGTGGAACCATAGCAACAGAACAGCCAAGAGAAATCCACAGCAGGCTTACGTCCAACCTAAATGCAGGACTTCTAAACTGCCATGTTTGTGACAATGCTACTTTCCTTCCTCACATGCCCGACTGTCCCACTCTTCCCACCAAACACATAAAGGCTGTGGGCAGCACAACCGCTGTCCCAGTGCTCTGTGGGTGCCGCATGTATTGCATATGCTGCACACGCAACACAGATATGTATGCTGTAAAGCCACATATGTACCGTTATGTGTACTATATGCGGCCACATGCGCAGTACATAAGCAGTACACACTGTGACTGATCACATGGTTAAGCACCAGAATGGAGAGACCTTCTCTGACAAGCAGCAGCTGCAGTGACACTCATCTACCATGTCTTAGGGAAAGCTGAACTAAAGACCAAAAGTGATGAAGTTGAATTCATTGCACTGAAATCACCTATAGTCGGATACAGCTTAGGAAGGCAGCGGCTTTTCCCCGTCAAAGGACCCCCTCTCAGCCAATGGCGTCGGCCGATTCTCGTGACCCTTCTAGTGTGACAAAGCAGGGAGTGGTAGATGAAAGGAGATAGTCCCCTCCCTCCATAGTAGGGGATAGACCCCTCTCTCCATTGTGGCACCGCTCCCTGCATTGTCACCCTAGCAGGGTCATGAGAATCGGCCGACGCCATTGGCTGGAGGGGTCCCCTCTGACGAGGAAAAGCCGCAGCCTTCTTAAGCTGTATCCGACTATAGTTGTGATAAACTACAGAGCCAGAAGCCTTGTGTGTTCTTCTGTAAGTAAAAATAAATAACGGAGCAAGGATTCAAATGACCGACAGTGCGGTGTGTGCCCAAGATAATGGAATGTGCTAATAGAATAAAACAAAATGGACCATGCATAGCTTCTGTCATCTAATGGCTGCACCTTTACACGCTTTCACTTTCCAACCATTTATACCTCTACAATGACAATGGAGAAAGAATGTAGCAAAAAAAAGACAACATGGCACCGTGTTTTTTTTTTTATGCATATTGCAAAAATTATCGAGGCTAAAAAGTGAGCTAATATTATTTTTCTCCCTTTTTTTTTTTAATGAACCTGGTCATCAATGCTTTAGAACAATACAGCATATTTTGGGACTAGGAAAGAAAAAAAGAGTGCAAGCAAGAATTGCCATTTTGAGTTAAAAGAGCTGCAAGGCATTAGTTTAGCTAATAGGAACCTTGTACTTTTTTTGTCTTTTCCACATCTGAATGTTTAACGTCCTTTATTTTTTCAAAACAAAAACAGTTGCACAATTATGCAATAATTATACAAAACAGAACCTCATAAAATGTTCAAGAAAAAGACTGCAGACAGGCTAAAAATTTTTCTTTCTGACCTCTGTGTAACTGGCTCAAGCAATGCCATGACCCCAACATTGCTATGCTTGCACCGACACAGAAGGTATGTGCGTGGTGTTTTGAGCTCAAAGAATTCCCAGGGGAGCTAAGCTTTACTGATAATTGTTCTGTTACAATTGCCAGTCTACAACTTTGAAATTCTGCAAGCACCAAAACAATTCTCTCGCACTCCAGCTTACATCTCTGACTGAGTTCTGTGTAGAGCTCTATTATTCACCTGAGCAAGACTAAACCTTGACATGAAGTCAGTTGATAGCGACAGATTACCTTCCAAGCAAAAGAAATTTGCGTAAACATGAAGTACCTTGTGTAGCTCCCCATGAACTTTTTTTGCATTACAACAAATTACAATCCAGCGATTAAGCAGCTGTTTAGCTGAGCTTAGCAAACCATTTGCGAGAAACGGGGGTACTGAGAGTATGATAAAACAAAATATTTCAATACAATATGATACGCGGGGTTTAATCTCCCGAAGCTGCATGGGGTCTGCAATAGATGCCATAGTCATGGACTCAGAACTACCTAATTTCGACCACCTGGGGCTCTTTGAAGAGCACTGAAACTGCCCAGCACAAGGACATTGGCAAATTGCAGCCACCACTGTGAGGATTCAACCCTGCAGCATTGAGCTGCCCAGCCAAACACAACCACCACCATGACACAGGACTCTGTTCAGTCCTTCCTTTGTGCTTGTGCTGATGTGCCGTTTCACCATCAAGGCATTACAGCACGGGTAAAACAATATACTTTGTGGCTTGCAGTGATTATTCCGAGTTATATATGATTACTACAATGCAAAGTATAAAGAGCCTGGAAATTATGAAGAATCCCCCAGTGGTTGTCGCCCCATGTGGTTCAAACAAAGCCATCTTCACCTGTCTTCGCAGGACCGTATGAACCTAAAATTTCTACAAAAATAAAGCAGACATGCTTGACAGATTCCCTTTACTACTCTGTCACAGCACAGTTCTGTCTGCCTTGACTATGGACTGCACACATCAGAATACAAGTTTCGGCGTTACCAGACTACAATGCTCGCTCGCTGATCGTTCCACATTTCAGCACTGGTCAAACGCAACTAGTTTCAGTACATACATTTCGACTCGAGATTCCACTCAACTGAAAATGAACCTGGCTTACCCTCTCTGTCTGCACAGCTGCATTGACTTTCCCAGGATCCTTTTCAGTGCTTTCTACATTCATGTACTTTGTCTGAAAATAAAAAAAAGGCAAATAATAAATAAATGCAGCAACTACAAGCAATAATGTAACTGCTTTTGAAGGCTCATCAGGAAGTGGTAAAAATCAGTCAGAAATGTTCATGACAGCAGATTAGGAGATACAGTGGCAATCATTTTACAGCAGCAATCAGCAAGCATTTCGCCTCCATCGAAATTCCACCGCAGCAGCCAAGATCGAACCCGCGTCTTTCAGGTCAGCAGCCGAGCACCACAACACTGAGTCACCTCAACGGCTGGCACAACAAAAATTCGTGTCTGAACTCCTTAAACACTATTTTAAAGGCAGCAGATAAAACGTTTCACTTTTTTGATCTCCACAGCTCTTGTACTATGAAAATGATTGCACCACAACAAGTTTGTGCAGAGAACAAATTAACATTTTGTTTCCAAATAGACATGCATAATATGATAGCAGCCTCCAGCATGCAATTGTCAGCAATTGTCAGCAACAGCTACACCAACAACTATTTGCTTTTGTCACCCTTATAAGACCACTGCCACTCTAGATGGCTGCCACTCTAGACAGCCACCTGATCACATTTCTGCCTCTAACAAAGTAGAAAACCTGAACAACTACATACTACTACTACAAACAACTACAAATTATCTTTAAAATAACTACCTTATTAATCTCCTATTGATGAACACCACAAATAAAAATTTAAAAAAAAAATCCCCTATGCTCCTTGGTTTTGGTGACTGTTGGCTTCTGAGGGCCTCGATTCTGGCAGTCTTGATGCCGAAGATAGCATAAGAGGGTTTTTGCAAAGCTTCCGACCTCACCGTTCGATCAGGTTCCTATCCTACATGACACTCGTGGTAATACAGCACGTACTACGTCTGCCACAATGGACGAGGGTGGTGCTCGTGAACACTCTCAAAGTTCAGTTACACTAGACATAAATGCCCCCAAAAGCAGAAGACTGGACAGCCATTGCCGTAGCTCAGTTGGTCGAGCATCGGACGTGAAATTCGGAGGTCATGGGTTCAGATCCCGCCTGCAGCATGTGGTTGTTTTTTCTTCTGCTTTCTAATCAATTATTTTCTAAATAATTACCTTATTAATCTCCCACTGATGAACACCAAAAATTGAAAGGAAAAAAAAAATCCTTTATGCTCCTTGGTTTCGGTGACTGTTTGCTTCCGTCATGTACATACATAGAAAACAGGTCCATTACAAAGAAAACTAACAGTATATTACGGAGTAATTCGTTTGCACTTATCAACACAATTCCAAAATATACTGGCAATCATGCTCAATGGCAACTAATACCCCTCTAGAGAAAAAATGTAACTTCCCACAATATACAGAGGTTTTTTTTTTTTTTTTAAGTGTACCAAGGTTTCCAAAAAAAAGCAATGGCCTTTACACAATTTTCACTTTCAAAGTTGTTCCCTACAACTAAGTGGCCATTATAACAAATAACATACCAATATGAAAGAAGCCAACAGCCACAGAAACCAAGGGGCACAGGGGATTTTTTTTTAAATTAATTTATTTATTTTGTGGTGTTGATCAATTTAGAATATTACTGAATATGTTATCGCTTAAAGCTAATTGATTGGAAAAGCAGAAGAAAAAACAACCACCTGCCGCCGGTGGGATCCGAACCCACGACCTCCGAATTTGCGCGTCCGGTGCTCTACCTCTGAGCTATGGCGACGGCTGTCAATTCTTCTGCCTTCGGGGGTATTTATGTTTACAAGTAACCTAACCTTGAGAGTGTTCATCAGCGCCACCCAAGTTCATAAGCGGCACCGGTAGAGCACCGGACGCGTAATTCGGAGGTCGTGGGTTCGGATCCCACCAGCGGCATGTGGTTGTTTTTTCTTCTGCTTTTCCAATCAATTAGCTTTAAGCGATAACATATTCAGTAATATTCTAAATTGATCAACACCACAAAATAAATAAATTAATTTAAAAAAAATCCCCTGTGCCCCTTTGTTTCTGTGGCTGTTGGCTTCTTTCATATTTATAACGAGCCCCTCATCCCCTTCTCTTGTTTGCTTAACAACATACCAAGTGCATGACTAATTAGTTTAGATATTACTAATCACATCTCTTCATTACAAAATCAAGAGTACAGTTTTATATTTGAAGGCAATAGGTTGAAAGCTTTGATTCTCCACAACTAAACTACGAAAATCTTCGTAGCAACCATGTGTTTCAGGGTATGCGCCATCAAAATTGCCATCAAATCCATAGAAATATACGCATTGCACTCCATTGTCAAAGGTAATACAGGCAGCCAACATAAACACTTGTACACAATATTTTGAGATGGTGTACCAAAAAAAGCCCATAGCAGCTTGTGTACAGGCTGGCTGGAACTGTTACAAAATGAGCACAACTGACACAGACATATTACGCCTTAGTGGGGTGGGGACTTTGCAATGGGCTTTCCACAATTCCCCGGGCAATTAGAGAGTTTAATAGTGGCGCTGACAGTGAGCATCTACAAATGCCTCACCGTAATAATTTGCACTCGATTATGATGACTATGTTTAATGCCTATTTTTCCCAATGATGCAAGTACAATTTGCTTAGTGGTTATAGCTACATCTTTTTAATCTGTATAGCATGCAGACTCCTGTGCATAGCCATGACAGCCCCAGTTGCATAATGTTCAGCATACGTAAGAAACTCTACCGTCTGGCATAAAAAAGCACAGATGTCTCACCATCTGCTGCTGAAGCAGGCGAATTGTGTGGTCCTTATCCTCAAGCTGTTGCTGCATCAAAATAAGCTGCCGCTTAAGGTCCATGTTTTCCTGTTGAAGGGAACAACAAATTAATTATTAGAGCCTTCAGTGAAAACATGCTGCAAAATGTTTCCAGTGGCATATAATGACGTAACCCACAATAAAACTGATTCTGCACAAGCAAGTGTGATTCTGCATAAGCACATTTAAAAATTCGGAGTAAAAATCAGGCATCAAGTTTTTCTAGAAGCTCTTCCTTTATTTGGGTTTCATTTTTACCTTCCTCTTTTGGCAATGAAAAAAATGGACCATGCACATCCATTTTGTTGTAGGGCATTTTCTTCTCTTCCACAAACAAGCAACAATAGAGATGTTACACCAAAATGATGCTCACAACCCTGCATTTTACTTTCTTACTCTTTCCAGTAACCCTACTACACCCTACTTGTCATCCAGAATCAAAGCATTTCCACGCCCATGCTTCACCTGCCATGCCTCTAAGCATGAAAATACCTTTTCTGCACCACAGCTGCTGTCGGAAACACACAGAAGCTTTAAAGGCGCACTGAAGAGGAATCTGAACTCGTATTTTTACTGCTGGAACTCAATCTACACATTCCGAGCGTTCTTGGAAACTTCGAATTATTGCCCTGTGTGCCCAATTTCCCTAATTTAAATCGGATTAACATCGGGCTCCTGCTTTTTTTTTTATTGAATTCCCCGCAAACGATGGGAGGAGTCGACCAACCTTTCACCCAGTCCCGTGGAGGCTTGCCGCTCCGCCATCAGCGGAGTGATACGTAGTGATCGACGAAAGCAAAGAGTCCACGTGTATTTTTATTTCCGTGGGCCTAAATTGCAGCTATGTAGTCTGTGATTAGACCTATTTATTCACGCAAACCAAAAAGAAACAAAAAATAAAAGCGAAAGCAAAGTAGCTACGCGACTGCCTGAAAGGCACTCCATGCGTTGGTCGACTACTCCCACCGTATGCAGGGAATTTAAAAAAAAGAAAGGAGGGAGCCGGACGTTATTCCGGTTTAATAAGGGAAATAGGCCACACAGGGCAATAAATCGCAGTTTCTAAGAATGCTGGAAACGTGTAGACCGAGTTCCCGTGGCAAACAGACGAGTTCAGATTCCTCTTCAGTGCACCTTTAAGGCGGCATAGGCAATCAGTATCACATGGTTGTGGTGGCTCTCTTTCAAAGGAGGATAGACTCTAAATTTTTGCTTGCATGTTTCTTTTTTCAAATGATGCGTTAGGCATTAGTGTACATAGGTCTCTATGTGGCATTCACCTACAACCACTCTATGATTTATGATTGAAATTCTTCTCCCCCACTGTTTTGGCTTCAGAAGTGACGTGGTTTCAGTTGTGACATTTCAGAAGTGAGTATGTCACGTGAGCCATGAAAAATATATATATATATATATATATAATCACTGATGCACAGCTTTAATTCACTAAAACGCTTAAGCCAGCATGCTTCAAGACTTAAATGACAGCAAACGACGTATCAACAGTTATATTGCAGCTTTTTTAATGCCTCACGAGACCTAAACACTGCTTACATGTCAGAGCCATCGTTCGGTTGCTGAAACCGAAACTGAAACAGCATGACAGAATTCAATTATAAATAAATTAGTGGTCATAGGCAAATGCATCGTTACAGAAAAGAAAACATAAAACTAAAATGAGGTGTCTATTGTCCTTCAAAGGCAAATTGTTCAACATTATCCAGAAGGACTGCAAGGGTACACAAGGGTTCAAGAGAGTGACAACAGTTAAATCATTTAACGTTAACTGTAGCGTGGGTCATAAATGCCTAGCATCCTACATGTAGGACACCGCTTTTTTGCATAGTACCTTTAAAAGTTAATTGCGTAAAACCTTGAGCTGGCTAGCGCAGGCTCAAGAGGGTCTAAACTATTCCTGTGCAAATGATGTGTTGTGTGCATTCACTTTTGTGAATTGTGTGCATTCAGAAAGATCCTCCAGCCTTCTCCTGGATACCATTTTTGAAATTCCACCCCACTGACTACATTGTTATTCTGCAAGAAAACCAAATAATTTTTGCGCATCGCAATAAGGAAACCATCACACATGATGAGAAATGTGATTTTATAGTCGATGTCAAATGTCTGAAGCTTTACCACATACAACAGGAAGCAAATTAGCCTATGGCTCAAAAGTTGGTGTTGAGAAAAATATTTCCACCAATAAAAGAATGATTCTGAACCGTGAAGTCATAACAACATTTTATAGCAAAAAACATGCAATTTTTTTTTTTTTTTTCAAATTACTGAAGTTTCAGCATATATGGGTGACAAAAATCAAAACACTAAATTTTAAGGCTGCTGTGCGATTTCCTCAATTTCCAGGTGCGTTGGAAAAAAAACATCTGTCTGACAGCTTAAGCAGTCTTATAACAGTACGTTTAAAGATCAAACTTGAAACCAGCAACCTACCTGCACGATTTCACTGGGATCAATGGGGTTATAGTCAGGCGTCTCTCCAGTTGGAGTGTTTGTGAAGCCATGAGGCAAATCGGTGCTTGCCAAGGCATGATAAAAATAATTCTGGAAAAGTCCACATTCATTTTTTTTAAATGCGCACTTGTTTATTATTTGAAAATGCACAATGCCAAAATGCCACACTAAGCTCTAATTAAATTTTTCAAGCTGTGATTTGAAGCTGTGAGCAGTGTTGTAATGTGTTCTCCACATTCCAGACCAGAGGCTACATCCCAGACATTTCCCATTTGAACAACTAAGTATGCAATGATATAAAAAGGGCACCAAATATATTACTACTAATTTTGTATAAGTACATACACATGTTTTCAGAAATTCTACCGTTCTTGACAAAAACTTTTCTTGGCAGATATGCTCAGAGCCTGTCATGACGTTTGGAGACTAACCACTACATTGAAGTGGTGCCCTTTCAAATGTGTCCTTAGCTTCTGGAATAAATTAAGGGTTTACAGAGCCTAGCTTGGCTTCTAGGGTGCTTTAAAAACCACTTAACCAAACACGGCTTTTAACCGTGATGACTTAAATATGGTAAAACATTAAATTTTTTTTTCAAGAATATGTCTCATGTTGCTAACAAAGGGCATAGTATTGTCAACAATTAGTACAGAAAACAGACATTTGTGAGGTGTCTGCAGAGTATTACGTGCAGGCAGTTTCACTACTCTATGCAAAGCCATTTACAAAACAGTCACTTTTAGTCGTGTGATACAAAAGTGCAGCCCATATGGTTCAAAAGTTACTCGAAAATACTTAAGCCAGTTCTTACACTTGTAATATTTTCTATTTACTTTTAAACGAAGTGCATTGTGCTTAGATTCATCACAATTAAGTTTTTCGTAATCTGAAGTTACAATACACAATTACTTTTTACAATTTTTAAAATTTCCAAAAGATATTTGAACTAAAAAAAACAGAAGAACAATGTTCACAGCATATTCAGGTAGCTAGCTTAAAACAGTGTAACTTTGCACATGAAATGGGATGCAGAGCTTAATTCAGTAATGTGTATTAAGGCCGGGTTGAACCATGAGCTGCAAGGCATAATCGACAAGTTCAATGCAAAACGGGTTTAACTGTGTGATGTACTTGGCTCACATAAATACTGATCAAGTTTCTTCTTTAATTTATATTTACGTAAAGCAAGACACATTAGTAACCAATGACTGGCCTTTCTCATTAGTAACCACGTATTTAACATAGTCAACAATTTCAACCTGGGCAAAATCAAATCACCTTAGTGTTTGAAAGCTCAAAAGGGTTTAGCGTCTCCGCCTGTAAGAAAAATAAAAAGAGGGGAGGGGGGTGTTGAAGCAGATTAGTAGTACTCCTTTTGATGTTGCAACAATTATCAGTGCTTGCATGTGGTGCTGCCAAATTATTAAGCAAAGAATTCATTCAGACACAAGGTGATTTCTTTTACCTCAACAGCTTAATAAAAAAATTCCAATGCTACATGCCACAAACTACATGGATGCTGCCCTCAATGGCTCTCTGTTGCAGTTTTCAGTTAATGGGGTTTAACATCCCAAAGCAACTTGGGCTATGAGGGACGCTGCAGTGGAGGGCTCCAGATAATTTCGACCACCTGGGGTTCTTTAACGCATACCGATACCACACAGTGTGTGGGCCCCTAACATTTCGCCTCCACCGAAATTCGGCCGCCGCAGCCAGGATCGAACCTGCATCTTTCGGGTCAGCAGCCAGCTCTCTGTTGCCTCAGCATACACACAATGATGACATAGTAGTCATAGTTATTCAACTGATTGACCAAAATTTTTTAGTTACCTATTTAACTGCCTTATGGTCCATGCTGAAATTTTAATCATGAAGACTACACCAGTAGAGACTAATGCAATTTACAGTATTTTTTACACTTCAGTAGGTCTTCAGGTATTCACTTATCAATGCTCTGCTTTTTCCCACCCCATTCTGAAACTGGGTGTTCTTAAGAGTGCCAAAAGTCCCACCCATAAGAGTACACTAGGGACTGGCAAGCATGTTGAGATACCCTTTCACAACTGCCTATCAACCTGCATTAACACTGCTACCATAAGATGTTTATGCAGTTCATTTTTCACTGACTGATGTATACTACAGCCCACAGTCTTCCATCACAGTGCATCAAACAGATGGCAACCAACATGGCACAAATTTTCACTATGCCCCCTCGTTTAGACATGAAGACAGTGCTGTGCTCAATGTTGGCTTACCATTTGATGTTTTTGTCAAAAACAAATAAGCTGCATACAACTCAGTTACTGTTGTCTTGGCGGTGAAGTATAAGTAATGCTCAAATTGCACACCTTCCACTGCCACACATGTCATGAATTACTATACTAGAACCCCTCTATAGTGAAGTCACTCGGACCAGCAAAGATCTTTACTATATCAGGGTCTTTACTATATCAGTTGTTGGTGATGACATCACTCTGGGGATGCTCTCTAGCTACTTGCTTAATACAAAGTGTTGGCTTATAAAAGGAACAGTCATAAATACCTTCCATCCTGCTCTTGTCAATCCTTTATGTGATAATTATTCATTTTCAGTTATCACATTTTCGATTTCGGGTATGTCTTGTGGAAGTACTGCACTTGCATGAATACAACTCGGCTGCGAATATTACACCAGTTTGATTCCATGTAAAAACCAAAGCTTTGCATGAACACGGCATCGTCCTCCACAGCGTCAACATCATTTAAGAGACAATGGTTAACCCCTTAAGGGTGACGAGCTGAGGTCATCATGGATGTTCCGCAATATTGCAAGTGGCTTTGGGCCAGCCCAAATCGTCAAATGGTGCTTTACTGCATAAAACATCGATGGCAGCACAGGCTCCGTCATTTGCGCTTCTCTTGAATGCGATTTGGCACACTAGATGGTGGAAGGAAGGCCTGCATCGAATTTCCCGCGCTTTCTAACAAACTTGGCATCATCTGGGCGGGGTTCTGGTGCGGGAGATCACTCTGTCAGATGATAGTGCGTGCAAGCAATGAGGATGTCCTACTTTACTCTTCAAGTGAAGAAAATAGTGATGACGTTCTTACTGACAGAGAATCTGAAGCGGATGACTGCAGCGATGACACTATGACCAGCTCCCACGCACTGCAGCATGAAGCACAAGGAGGCGGCGGCAAGAAACCATGACACAGCGGCACTGCGTGAGCGGTGCTGTCGTGCCTCGACTAATTAGCACACGTTTCTTTACTGCCTCTTAATTAAACAACGTTGAGGCTGTGGAAAATGACATCGTGTTCATGCAAAACTTTGGTTTTCACATTAAATCAAACTGTCGTTATATTCATAGCCACATTATATTTGTGCAAATGCGGTACTTTCACAACACGTAAACATGACAACATGAAATTTGATAACTGAAAATAAATAACTATCACATAAAGGGACAATAAGAGCAGGCTGGAAGGTGAGTTATCCTTTTATAAACCTAGAAGCCAATTAATTACGAGAGAGCATCCTCAGAGCCATGACATCCCCAATAGCTGATATAGTTAAGACCCTGATATAGTAAAGATTAGTAAAGATTTTTGCTGGTCCGAGTGACTTTACTATAAATGGGTTCTACCGTACAGGTTTGTCCAGGAGTGTCCGGAATGCTACTTTGCTTAAACTGCTCAACAGCAGGTAAATTTTACAGCAATGGTTACACAGAGGACTTTCTCTAGGATAAGCAGCATCACCAATGCTACTGGTGTAACAGTCGCGTGTCAAAATTTAAAACTCCCGCATTCACTGGCAGCCAACCAGAATGGTACACAGGTGTGCCTGGGCCATAACGGCCATGTGAGCCCTGCTGTAGGTGCTCTTGAGAATGTGCCACCAGTTGTCATGTGATACGGGTGGGCTTGAGAGTGGGTGAACATATAGGTAGTTTGCTAAAGCTATTGCTGTCACTTGTCTGTGGGTTTCAGTCCCCGCCCTCAGACCTAGGCGAATCTGAGGACTGCCTAAGCTAAGCTGGATTCTTCCTTCGTGAAACAAGCTGACACAGCCCTATGGATAACATGCAAACATTGTATTAAGTATAGACGGTGTTTTAAGGCTCATTCACACTTGCGAGTCACAAAGGGCATGCAACCACCTATTGCTTGCGATCAGGAAATGCCTCTACAGTCTTGTGTGCACACCTGCAAAGGCGACCTGCGGGTAACGTTCCCGGAACGAGAGTTATCCCTCTTGATTGTGACCAGCAACCAGAAGCTGCATGTGGAACAAGCTTCTGTTCACTTCAGTGGCTCGAAACTATTAGTCGCAAAGACAGAAATTAGAACAGCATGAAACTGGCTTGAAGCTTGCGAAATTTCGATCAATGCGACCATTTGCAACTGTCGCTTCTCAACCAAAATGGTCACACAACCTCTGCGACACGCAAGTGTGAATGAACTTTAGTCCCATTATGCACACACAATGCTTGGCAAGAAGAGAAACCATTAACCATTAAGCTGTAAGGTCCTCGCAAGAGTTGTAAATGCATGTATAAATGCAGGTTTTCAGTGGAAATACGGCCTTGCCAAGAAAACACTGCACCTATATGGGGTCAGTTCTTACAATTGTGCATCAATTTTCATGCAAAAAATTTAGGGGCAATCAACTGGACTGATCCAGAGGAAATACGATAGCATGCTTCTTTCATTCGCTAATATACTCCAGTTCTGATTCTATTCCAATTCTGAGTTCATTGTTTTTCACTCCCAATCTATTCCATTTTCTGATTTGATCACAACTAAGAGAAAAAACAGCTATCCAATAATAACTGTGAAAACACACACTGCGCCTCACTTACCTCCCCTCTAAATATCACATGCCAAGACAGCACTAGATTGTGTCACATACAAACAGTAATGGCCCCCAGAACACACGCAATATAGAAGGACTGCCTGGATGCCTTACCTGCCCCAATTGCATTGCAGGAATTACCTATCCAATACACGACACAGGAGCACCCTCACACAAGACTATTAATGTCCAACACCTTACACTACCTTCCCCAAAATTAGTACATTATCTCTTGGGAAAAGTGGCTTGTCCCTGCAACGAAGTGCCTCCAACACCTCTCATTTCCACTCCTAATCTAGCACAGTCATGACAAACAGGGAAAGGACAGGTAGAAGCACTGCTACAACAACATCAAACTGGGCATTTAAAACTGTCTCTTTCTCTCCATTACAAGAGCTGCAAGCAATCTGAGTAGTAAAGTTTGACAAATCAGCACTCAAAGAATGATACTAGAGTTTGTCCAACCTGACAAAAAGCATCCCTGTTAACTTTGAAATTAGCTCCAATAAAAAAAACAATGGTTACAGACACCACAAACTGCATGCCAAAAAGGGGGAAAGCCATCCTTCAGGTATCAATGAAGAATATACTTTAGAAGTAGTGGTATACAGGACCAGATTTCCAGCATCAAGGATGCAAGTCAATGTATACAGCAACAGCAACTAATTCCACTTCTGCATTGTTCACTCAGACCTAGGATATTCAAAGCAGCCTACCCATACTATATAATTTATTCTCCAGTTCTGTTCTTGGCAAATTGGGTGGGGTTTCTAATTGCTCAGAATGGTCAACCTATGTATACATTTCTACCACAAAGGTGGAACATAGGCCCTTGGAGTCAACTGAACCGAGTCTTATCTATGCAGATGATAAAATTTACACAGCACAAAAAAAAATGCGCTTTCCTCTCTACTGAGTGACCTCCAAGCGAACCGCAGCAGAACTGAGAACCACAAATATATACGTAAGTAAGATTCTGTTGCGGTTCAAGGTGAAGTGAATTAAATAATGTTACCTCAAAAAGATAAATGCAAGACAAACTCATTTCCACAGGTGAGAATACCCCTACAAAAGCAAAATTACTATTTTCAGTTCATTAGGTTCTTGTTTTTTTTTTTTTCATTTGATTTTCTCCAGTACAGTCATCATGCTAATTTCGTAATGTGCTGCGTGCACTGAGGTGGGAGTAGTTAAGAGCCAACACAACTGACAAGTTCCCCCTTTTCCAAACTAACATGGCTAAGTGGGCATCTCAGCTATGCTTAAAATGCAAGTTGAAGCTCTCACGTCTTGCAGGATGCGCCGCAGCTTGAGAAGCATGGTCTTGAGACCATTGAGGTCCTGGCACACTGAACGGTATGAAGAAGAGTCCAACTTGACCCCACCATCATCACACTCTTGCATTACCACCTGACGAGGTGGCCGCAGGGGCAAGCTGATGGTACGTGGGCGCACTTCGCTTGTTGTGGTAGCACATGGTGTCTTCAGGGGCCATCGAGATGCCAGTGAGTCTGAAGCCCTACGCAGGGCTGCCCCTTCACTGCAATGCAAGTCCAAAAATGCTGCAAAGTGAGCACTTTCAAAAAACAAAACCTGTCTTTACTATCAACTTCTCAATACACTTCTTATTAGTGAATTTAGAAAGCTGCATGTCAGCCTTTGCTCCTCTATTACTGACTGCTTTCGTTGTATAATTTCCCTTAAATAAAGCTCAATGTCACTTTATGGCCTCCAATTCCCAGTTCTTTTCAAATAAAAGGATGAAGTTAAGAAAATGGTCGACAAGTGAAACGAACTAACAATGTAAACGGCAGAATGCACCTCTATTTTACTTGGTTGGCGTCACTTACCTTCTCCTAACATTAAATTTCCCAACCAGACAGACTTCTGTCGAATGTTTTCTTTTGAACAAGCACAGCTCTTGGGTCCTGCAATCCATTTCACACTTAGCGCGCAACGTTGCAGAGGCTACACAAGTAGTGCACCCACAAAACCAAATCACTCTGCCACATATCGCTCGTACTTCTCAAAGAATCAGTGAAGGTTTTGATGAAAATATGGAACTGTATACAATGACATGCTTGGCATTGGAGATCATGGACAAGGCAGGCAGGCGTTCAGTTATTGAACAATCTCGTTATAACTTTTACTGATAGTGAACTACTTTTTTGGACGTGGATGTATAGTCAGTGCAATTAGGCGTGCCAGTCGTGTATCACTCCACAGCATGGCACTCTTACTTCACGAGGTTTTGATGATGGCCTGGACGGAAATGCGACTAGTAAAACGAAGCACAGAATGTTGCCAGTTGAGGTATTTGAACTTCATCACAATGATAGATCCTTGACCGTACACTGAAGTACGACAAACTACTTTTCAGGCGCAAACATAGGCAGCGCAAAGAGGCACACTAGCGCTCGCAGCGTTGCACGCTACGTATGACATGTAGACTATAGTCACTATAAACCACACCTGTCATGTCAAGTAAATGAAGAAAAGCGAGGTCTGCCTCAATAATTACAATTCAGACTAATCTTGAAACATTTTCTCCTCCATCTTTAGCATCAGCAAACTTCAGCAATGATCGGCCTGCTGTAAATTTTCTGCTCTCAGGAGTAGCCTTTAACATAACAGATACCTTATAGTACTAGAACAAAAAGTCTGATTTTCACTGAACTGCATCACCCCAAATCCCTCCCCATTCAAGGGTTATTATAATAGAAACTGTACACGAACCTTGCACACGTGCACCATGCATTAAAGCAATGAAGCATAGAAAGGTTAGGAACAAAAATAACTTAAAAAACAACACAGGAGCCTTTTTTTGGTTACTGTTGTTTAAAACACTTGCAGTTTCTGCACTACAAAATGCTGAAACAGTATCCCAGCACAGCTCACTCTGAGTGGTTACTGTCCCACGAGTTCCTCTTCTCTGCATGTGTAGCAATGCTCGAGCGTGCAAGCCTCCTCAGCTGTGTTCCAGCATATTTTACAGTAGGACTGGATGAACTGCAACATACAAATTACAAACACCGTCTGAACTTAAACAGTGGGAACCGTAATCTATACATGGAAAACTGCACGATAAACAAAGTATGATACAGTTCTTGAATAACTTATTTTACCTCATGTCAAAATGAGACAGTCCACTTACAAAACAATAATAAGGAGAGAAGAAAGGAATATTTCCAGAATAATAATGTTGTCAAATACTACAGTTTGCAATGGGGATTACCAGCTCACTATTTTTTATTCATCAAGTATATCAACAGCACAGTGCAGCTTGAAAAGAAATGGCCACTAGTGGAAACCAGATCATGCACACCTTACAGATATTATAGCAAAAATCAAGCCTCTGGTCAGTCATCAGAAGTGTAAATCATTATTACACTGCAGGCACGCATTCAAATTATGACACTGAGTTGGAGCCGCAAGTGTCTGGGGCTTTGAGCAGCACAGCATTGTTACAGTGACCTCAAAACATAATAAGCAAATAAAATGCCTTCCCTTAAATGAATCGACCATATATAGTTGAAATCTAAACCACTGTTAAAGTGGAGTACTCACAGTTTAACACTCAGAACATATTCCCATGCCATTACTTATGAAAATAAGCTTTTCTGCAGGGTGCCCCATGTAACACGAGCCAACGGTTTAAAAAACAGCAGTAAACATTGCCAGAATGAAACTAGAGCAGTTTTGTTGATGGTTGCGTACACCAAGCAGGAAGGTTTTTTTTTCACTTTATGCTGACATGACTAATTATATCAAATTTTCAATTGCAAGAGGCATAGAAAAAGTTCCAGCTAGGAAGTTGTAGCAGGTTCAAAAGCAAGTGCCAAAGGTATAATCTTGGTTAAGGTAGCATTATTTTGAACGTGTTCTTTATGCTCAAAGGTAAGAAGTGAAAGCAGCAAAAGCATGCATTCTAAGCATATCAAGTCAGGCACCACTCCTCAACTGGTTGTTGACATTATGTGCTCAAGATGGGACACCTGCAGTTACCATCACCACTCACACATATCTGCAATATCCCATGTCTGGCAGCAGTTTCCTGCCTGTGGTCAACCTGGACCCATATTCTAGCTTCCATCCCAGCAAGGACCATTTTCTGACAGCATGCACGAATAGGCCGAGGCAGTGGAAATGGCTGTAGCACCCAGTTGCAGTACTAAGCGCACTTGGACATGCTGACGAAAAGAGCAGTGCCCAAGATGCACTACCAAGATGCACTCAGCATGTCTGCTGTAGTGTATGCTCTGTTGCCTTCGAGACAGCAGAAAAGGCATCAGTCACTTGCAATCGCTGAAGCATGCCAATTTTGGAACAATAGTTAGTTCATTTGAGGACATCAAAGCAGCAATTGACATACTATGACGCTACTGTAGCTGTGTAGCAGCTTTGGCTGAAGCCAATCACTACAAAGTGTTTCGTTTTACAGATGAACAAATGTGTTTTCGAACATTTCATCACAGCATGTCATCTTCTTTAGAGTTTATTGAGCTTTTTGCCAAAAAAAAAGACTGACAAGTACGACAGTCAGTAATGTGAAGTTTGAGCTCAGCTCTTCACACGCCACCTGAGGTGGTGTGCTACACTAGCCACCCTCCAGGATCTGCTGCGAGAGCCACCTTCCAGGCGGTGTTTCGTTCTGCTACTTGAAAAACCGGTAACACCGACAATGTCGATGCCGCCGACAACGTGGAACGCAGGAACGGGCGCATAAGAGTTGCGCTCTAAAACAAACAGAGTAGCTATGCCATACTCTAGGTTTGGTACCACATCAGGAAATGAGCACAAGAAGTGCGAATTTACTTCTCATCATAATTGAACCAATACAAGCTCTTCTGCTGCTTTAACAATCTAATACATATTTCTGGGGACCAGTCATCATGAGGGTCCATATCAGGATATAGGCCTGATTGCTGGTGTTAAGATGTTAATCACTTTACTATGTATGTAAAATTTGTAGAGCTCAAGCATGCATGTTATAGCTTAGATGCACCTGAGACTACCTTCAGCCTACCAGTCTAAGAACACACTTAATGCATTTTGAGAGGAATCATGGACAATAAATACAGCAGTCTACAGCTGCCTCTGCTGAACAGTTATCAAAGACAGCAGTACAATGGCAAAAATACAAACAAAGTAATAGAGCTTTTAACGCGATAGCATTAATGAGCTTGTGTCACAGAAAATCCAGCATTGTCAGCGTCATTGACTGTAAGCGAAAAATCCATGAAAAATCACCAGAGAAGCAACCTAGGAGGCAGGTGGGCCACGTAGGTCCCGTCCCCTTGCGGCACAATCACAACCTGCCCACCGGATTGCGAGCGAACTGCCCACCGTGGCAGGTGGAAGTTAAAAAATAATGACTGGTCGCTCGGGAAGAGCAACCTGGGTCGCACAAGTCATACCGGTGGCAGGTGCAGGATAGTGGCACATAGCTTAACCGCTGCACCAGGAGTGGTACGAGGACTCCCAGGGATCTATGAATGCACAAGTCGATAATGACCTTCTGCATGCATGGGAATTAACCTATTAGCTATCACGTCACACCCTTAGGACAGAACTTAAGTGTCCCCTCCAATTTTTTTGTAATTTACTGCAGCTAGGCAAGAGTGTGAAAATTTTTTGCTGCACAAAAAGATATAAAGCGTGCCTCATGTAATGCCAAAACTGAACCAGTGCAGCACTGCCAAAAGACTTCTTCCTTTTTTTTTTTTACATGCGGAGATTCATCTGATGTGAAAGGAAGAACCGTGAATAAACTTATCATCAACTTCAGAATTTCAATACAGAAAGCAGAAGATTGCAAAATAAAATTCAAAATATTGCAACCCTAGAAAAAGAGTTATTCCTGGTGGTTTTCTGAAAGTAGCGGTGCTGGATAAAATACCACGGTCGACTAAGCGACAATAAATGCAACTGAAGTGCACCAAAGAGGATTCTCAGCTTGTCTTTTTACCGCAGGAGCTCAATCTACATGCTCCGAGCATCCTAAGTATGTTTGAATTATTGTCCTGTGAGGCTTATTTCCCTATTAACTGTGATTAAACGTCCCGGCTCCTACCTTTTTAACTGACCTCCGAGAGTAGGAGGAGTCAACTAACACGTGGAGTGCCTTTTAAAAAGCCAGTCATGTGGTGGCTCCGCTTTCGCTTTTGTTTCTTAGGGTTCCGTGAATAAACAGTTTCAGTCGCAGACAACATGCTGCAAATTAGGCCTACGAAAATGAAAATACGCGTGAACTCTTTGCTTTCATCGGTCACTCCGCGTATTACTACGTATCATGGTAGAGCGGCAAGCCGCCATGCAGCTGACTAAAAGGCACTCCACGCGTTGGTTGACTCTTGGAGGTCAGTTAAGAAAAAAAGGCAGGAGCTGGGACGTTTAATCCGATTCAACTGAAAAATCAGGTGCACAGGACAATAATTCAAAGTTTCTAAAAATGCTTGGAGCGTGCCGATTTAGTTCCCGTGGTAAAAAGGCGAGCTCAGAATCCTCTTTAGTGCACTTTTAAGAGTTTCATGCAGGAACTGGAGTTAAGCTAATAAGTGTTGCAAATGCTGGTAGTTATGTGCATCAAGAAGTAAAACAGAATGGTTACTCACACATCTACAGAATCTTTGCATGGAGTCTCGAAGTCAAGCATGAGGTCATCAGAGCCCAGGCTTGAACAAGATGACCCAGCATCCGAGCACAAGGGGTGGAGGTCATCCAAAGTCCTGTCAACCTTACTTTGTCGCCCACTGAATGACTGTAGAGCATGCAGCTCAAAGATGGACTTCTTGACTGATGGTGCTCCTCGCCCCCTAGACCGCTCAAGGGCAATCAGGCCTGGCTGGTCAGAAATGTCATCATCAATCAGAAAGCCATCTGAAGTAGGGCTCAGAAATCCACCATTCTTCTCCTCCTTAGTTGGGGTGAGTGGAGCCGATGGCAGAGTGGAAGCCACTTTTGCTCCAGTTTCTCTCTTCTGCTCCGGTGAGCTATCCTTGGTTGCATGGGCCGCTCTCGCACCCTTGGTCAAAATCCCCTTTGCAATGACTGCCCGAGATGGGCTCCCAAGGCCCTTGGAATTTTTTGGCTCCACTGTTCGCTTCCACTGAGGAGCCTCAGAATACTTCTTGATCGGGGTGATGCGCCGATATGACAGGATTCCCCGGTACGCCGCGTAGGAGTCTGGCTGGTCATACACACCCATCTTGGAGGCAGCTCCATCAGCTGTGGCCAGCTGTGCTCCTACAGGGAATGAAGTAGGCAGCACAGCAGAGTCCAACGTCTTTCCTGCACCAGTGGCCTCCTTTAGAACAGGCGGCAACTCCTCCTGTAGCGTCGTGCTGCTGCTCTGAGCCTTCCCACCACTCTCGCTACCAGCAGGTTGATCACTCAGAGAGTGGCCCAGACCAGAGTCGTAGTCGGTGCTACCGCTGTCTCCACTGTGGCTCCTGTCAGAAATACTTTCCTTGTCTGGCGACACCCGGTTTTGACAGACAGCCCTCTTCTCTGTAGCTCCAGCCTCTCCCGTTGGTTGCAGTGCACGTGTTGCTGCTGGCAGCTTCTCACTTGCCGCCCTCTGTGGCACAGGTGGGATTCTCGTAGTCACAACAGCAACCTGAGGCTTTGGCAAGCCACTCAGGTGTGCTGTTATCTTGGTCGGTATCTTTGTCGTACCATACTGAATGCGCAATTGGTCAGAGTTTTCTAAAGTTACCTTGGCACCTTCTGTTTTTAATTCCGGCGCACCATTGTCAACTATATCATGTGTGGCACTATCAAGGACGTTTCCTTTGAAGCCTGTAATGTCCCTAGAAGGGTTTCCTTCAACAAAGTTATTGTTTAGGCTGGGGTTGTTCACATCAGCATTGTCAGTGACAGCTTTTCTTCCTCCTCTCTCTGTAATGTCCGTTGTAACAGTGACACCAGTTTTGGGGTGAGACTGTGCAGCATTCCCAGGTGGTGTATGATTGGTACGGTACTTTGTAGGGGGTGGAATGCACCGCTTGAAAGTCACCTCTGATGTATCAATGGGAGCAACACTACCCCTGGTGTATGGTGTAGGCCGTGGTAGACGTAGTGCACTGTCTTGTGAAGATGACGCAGACATGGGCGCTGAAGAATACGGCAGCGAAGCTGACTTGCCCTTACTGGAGTAGCATGTGCCCATTAAGGCATGGAGCGCTGTACGGCATGTGAAAATGCTAAAAAGAAAGACGAAAATAAGTATGAGCAATGCTCTTTGAAAGAAGATCAAAACTGTTTGCAGAAACTCATAAAAGGTTAAGTGTGTGCAAAAAGCAAAACTTTCGAATTCAACATTAATATTTTTTAAACACTGGCTTCAGACATCTGGTCAAACACCAAATATTTCTCCCTCACTCACAACAAAGAAAGCAAGAGAGAAAGAAAATCTAAGCCCCTTCAAAGCATGTAATGCCATTTATAAATTTAAGTAAACAAAACAGTGTTCAGCTGAGCAGCATTTTGGGCATAAGCAAGCAGACTCTATAATCTTTGTAATCATGACAACCGTGCAAGAAAAGGAGCATAGATTAGTGGATACACAAAATTTCAATTGAATATGCACGAATGTAAAGGTGAAAATGACTACAAACTGTGCTCGGAAACGAAACAAAAGAAAATTCCATGAAGTGAAACAGCACAAATACACGATGGACATGGAAGAAAGGTACAGGGCAAGCGCTGTCTGTCATCATCTTTCTTCCTTGTCCAGACATCTCTCCGCACTGTTTCACTGTACTATGAACTGCTACACAAAAGACCAAATGTCAATTTTGTTCAAATAGCATAGAACCTCCCAATAAGCCGCTAATATGAGGCAAATTTAGTCAGCAAGACAACTTCATTCATAGAAATCACATTACAAACACTGCCCCGGGAGTGAATATACATCATAGGTAGTGAATATTAAATTCCTGAACTGAATAAGAACTGGTTAACTACTATTATTTTTACTCAGAACTCTTAATATTTAAACACCTGCAAAGGAGTTCAAGGACAATTAAGGTGTCAAGAAAATCAGCCAGAACCATGGTCCATTTTCAAAAATGTTAAGCCAGCTTCATAGCAATGCTGCATGGTGAAGCATTGGCAGCACAACAGCCAATTTATAACACAAAAAATACAGGTGCAATTCATGTCTTTTAAGATGTAGAAGATGTTGGCGCAGCTGCCATGATCACAACACATGCTGCTTGACTGTCAAGCATTGGCAAGCACTTTGAACACCTTGTTATCATCTGATTGTATGCGCTGCCATTTCCTGACCATTATGCAATGCAGGAAAGACAACTACCTCTGATGAGGGTTCGTTATATGCCGATTTTAAAAGCTGATGTAAAAGCAAAGTTAAAAATCTTATAAACAACTTACTCAATTACTCTCTACATGACAACAAATTAGACAAAAGGCTCCTAACCTTCATACTGAATTAGATACATGGTGCAGATATGCCGACAGAAATTTCTGCACATGACAAACCCGCCCCCCCCCCAAAAAAAAGCTAACTCTGCTCCTGAACAGCACCAAAACAAGGCTAGCTTTCTTGCATGTAAACAGATAACCATTGTCATCAGCCTGGTCACATACCCTGCAAGACAGAGGCCTGTCTCATTAATCTCAGAATAATCCTGTCCAATGCCAGCTGCTTCTATCCTATCACCGCACATTTCCTAGCCTTGTCCCATCTGACCCTCAGCCATCTGCTGGTATATTTTCCTTCCCTTAAAACCAGTTTGTTATCACCCCCCCAAAAAAAGGTCATTGTCTGCTGTCTGGCGTTACCTGCCTCGCCCGAGTCCATTTATTCTGGATTTCAGCCTCAATACAACTGACTTGTGTTCACTGTCTAATTAATCTACACTGCTCTCACTGTCTCTTAGCATTAGCACTATTATTTCCTTTTCCATAGGCTCACTTCACAGTTCACAACTCAACTGCAAGCCTTTTCATTGCCTTCAAAGTTTCAGCCACACAGATAAGTACTAACACGATATGACTATTACAAACTTCCCTCTTATACCTGATTACTTGAACATGCCTGCCAAATGCACTCACACCCATTCTTATTTCTTTGGTTAATTCTCTCTCATGGTTCTTGGTCTAGATGCATGTACTCCCTTACATTTTCCAAAACCTCACTACCTAGTGTAAACTGTCATTTTCTTTCTAAATTGTTGAATGTGATATACGGTTGAGAACCTTTTCCAAAAACCAGCTTGTTCCCTTGGCTAATCACAAAAAGATTACTTTTAAAACAGATCACAAGAAATGATGATGTCAATAGAAAGATTTACAACACAGAAAATTTAAAATGACGTTAAAGTAATGTATCATCATAATTAATAAAAAATGGCTCAAGCCATCTCTAAACAAAATATAAAATATAACAAAGGAACACCAAAAGAACAGCACAGCCAAAAAAATACTAAAGGAGTATAGGCACTAAATTTTTGGTTGTGTGCTTTCTTCTTTGCAACAGTGCACAAGATGTCAGTACACATGGATGACCAAGTGGTATACGCCTACAACCCCTAAATAATTAGGAATTATATTTCCTGTCTCATGCCGTTTCAGTTTCGGTTCCAGCAGCCAACGCCAGTGGTCAATATAGGTCATGTGAGGCATGAAAAACCTACCACATAAACACTGCCTCGTCATTTTAATTCACTACAATGCCAGCCTGCCTCAAGAGTTTAAATGATAACAGATGAAGAAGCAGCAATTATATTGCAGTTTTTTTCACGCCTCATGCGAAGTATACTGACGTCACGGACATCCTTCGGCTGTTGAAACTGAATCCAATACAGCATGAAACAAGCATTTCAATTTTAAATTACATACAGGTTTCAAGCATATACCACGTGGTCATCCATGAATACTAGCATCTTGCACATCATTACAAAGAAAAGACACAACCCTAACTGGGTGCTAATACTCCTTTAAACACAATAACACTATAGAGGAGACGGATACATTTTCTCCTAAACGCCCCCTGAGGGCAATCTGATGTGCATGTAAGCAAATGTACTTAATTTTCACCAACAGTAGGAAAATTCTCAACACCCAGAACATGTAACACTATGCATGTGCTAGATCGACTGTCTCCATATGAGGGCAAGTAAATAAACATTGGAATGATTGAATGATAGCCTTAAACAATGTTCTAAGCAATAAAAGTTGTCTTTAAATTCACTTTCATTCCAAACATCAGCCAAGTGCACTAAACACCTAGTGTATAAATACCTGTGCTAGCTAGTGCTCACTAGTCATGATAATGCACCATGCACAACTTTGGCCGAGTAATAAAGAACTAATGCAAAACCATTTGTACTTCAAAAATTAACATGTACAGGTGCCGTCAGAAGTAAATGGAAGGCAATATTAATGCAAAAATTTAATCACTGCACCCCCAATTCATGTATCCTTGAATGCATATGTGCAGCCTAATTGTGACTGTGCAAATTGGACTGTGCCCTAACAAACATGCAGCATTGTGCTTTAGATTTAAAGAAATTAAATTTGTTTGACAAAGTCGCCTTCCATTCACTTTTGACGGCAAGTGTACACAGGATACGTTATGCAAGAAGTGTGTCTCAGGCATTCTACTACATTATTTCACTAGCCTGCTTCATTAGCAGCAATTTAATGCTGTGGTGAATACATAACTTATGTGGCTCCATCCACAACACTTTTGTTTTTGCTTCCAAAGACTACATAAAACTCCACAGCAAGAAAACAGAAAATTAACCACAGCTTAAGTTGTAAAATAATACTTAATGCACACACGTCACACACCGCCCTCTGTAAACTTAAAACCAATAATAGGAGTAATCTGACAAACAAAAGGTTTTTTACAAGTGTGCGAAACTTTTTCTACAATTCAATGCAAAAAAAAAAAAGCAAGAACCCAACCCAAATATGATGACATACCTATGTCAACAATTGCACCGATTCAAGCGTGAGAAATTTGCAAAGGAAAGAAACCTGAAGCATGCACAAAAAAAAATTAAGACACCAGTAGACACTGCTCAAACCCACCAGGAAGCCTCTATCTCAACGAACAAAACACCCACCCCCAACAATCTGCTACATCAATCAGCGACACTTTGAGGCAGTCAGTACAGCACAAAAACATTGACACTAGGCAGTGCTTTCTTCTTAATGCATCACCATTCCTTATTCACGCTGCACCGGAAAAGTTTATGAGCTTCACAGAGCGCTTCAGCTGAATACCGAAATGTATTGATCGATTGTTTGCACAAAACAGAAAGACAGCCATCCAGATCTCATTGAGTATTTTTGTCAAGATGACTCATGGGGCTTCTCATGACTCAAGCTATAAGCTCTGATACGCCTGGGACTTCAAACGTGCCCCAAGCATGTGTTACTGTAGCTGTTTACAATGCAGCACTACGCGAACGCTGGAAGGGCGAAACAGATTACCAGATCAAACACGCAGTCAACCGAATGTTTCAGTATGTTTCAGGATAGTGACCTGAAACATGAGGTCTGTATATTACAGCTTCAGTTCAAAGCGATTCACGAAACATTTAGAATTGCAGGCAGCAACTCGTCTCAAGCCTCGATTGCAGTTCTTCCGGCATTTTTTTGGCTAAAGCAGAAGACCAACTTTTCCTGACTGGTCCTTTACGTTGTAAACAAAAAAATGAAAAAGAATCCTCGTTAAGTGCGGTACACAAACGATGAAAATTAAAACTATGAGAACATACACACGGAATAACAACTACCAAAATCGCTACCTGGGCAATTAATCTCGAGACGGAAAAGGAACAGGCAGAGTCGTAAATGCATTCCAACGCAAGGATAACCTCAATCCAATAAATCCTGGGCCGTGCACTTTATATGCGCAAAGCGAAACCAGAGGAATATTTCATGCCCACGGCTACCGAAATTATAACACGAAACGAATGCTATAAACCAGCAAGTACACCGTCGCGGACGCTGTTTCAATACTACGTTATCTGCCCGAACACACTTCTTATGATCGTATGGTAACTTCATGATTGGCATGCACATTTCAAGGCGCCTACATGATATAAATTAAATAACCAAGAGGTTACATGCATGACTATGCAGTCATGTTTTGACAGCACCAACACAGAGCAGTGGAGGCGTCAAACGAGTCGTCACTGCCAAGTGCCGACGAGGTAGCCCTTAAGGCTACATGCGAACGGACGACTCTTTCACAGTAATCATCTGCTTAGCAGTACCTCGCAAGTGCTACGTACTAATGATTTAGAAGCACTGGCTATATTAAATGCCTCTCAACATTCTGAACAACTTACATTCATTAAGATGAGGATCGTATGCGTAGACAGCTTACGTCCACTGGTAGCGTCTCAATAACAGACGACAGCCGAGTATGAGAAAACATACGTCACTTAGCCCTCCTAATTTTTATATGATACCTTTTTGAAACATTCGGTAAAAATATGGCCTAATAGAGGCAACAAAGTTACAATTGATACTAGCCACCGGACGACCGACGCAGACGGCGGCCCACTTTTGCATCTGTCCCGCATTTGCATCGATAGATGGCGCTCATGCGAAGTTCGCATGAAGCTAGAGTAGTGCCCTCGATGCGTGCGCCCGCTTAGAGTCGAGTGAAGTCACCTTCCATGCCTTTGAACCACTCGGAGCCGCTTAATTTTGTTTACGCGCGCTCCTTCTGCCATTGTGTTGCCCGCGTCGACTTCGCCGCTCTGTTGTTGTGCGCAACGTTGGTCGTGCGGACGTCACTGCTGCGTGCCTGCGTTCGCGAGGCTTTCATCGCCGTGCAATGCCTGGATGTTGTGTTCCTGAGTGCTCCAACCATGCGAGAACTGGTTGAAGGATGTTCCATTTTCCAAGAGACGCTTCAGCGCCGAACCGGCCATTGCCAGCCGCTTGCCTGTTTGCATTCGAAATTGATCGGCACAACGTTTTCGCTCGTAAATGAGTACCAAACGTGCTTTCGCCGCTTTTGTTCATTACAAAATAATTGCCTTTACGAGGTGCTTCTCAGCGAACCGCGGCTGGCACGAATCAAGAGAGCACGAGAACAAGCGAGGGCACATAAGCTGTGGCAATTACTGTGAATCTGTGTCGTCTAGGAACCAATGCGGATTAATTTACTTCCGATTTTTTCAGTTTTTTACGCCTATGCTGCTTTGGGTAGCTTGCACTGCCTGTTAGCCCGATGCTTCGTCCAACGACGCCGCATTAGGTCAGTAAATGAGATTAACAGACTATGTTGTTATGTGCAGATTGAGGTGCTCATTCGAGTAATTCGACTGATATCGCAAACCTCGGTAAATAAACGTTTTCAGGAATTTTTCCTCTGCTTCTCTATGAGGATGGTCGCTTGACGCGATGATGATGTAAACGTTTATTAAAGCCACAATGCCTTAGTTGAAGGGAAGGCTGATCGGGTCCCTAGTCCGGGACGCCGTTGGTGAAAGCCGCTGCCCGTGCTCTGGCGACGAGGGCTCGTTGTTCCTCGAGGTCCGAGCTGGACAGGGCCGCCTCCCAGCCCTCCCGCGTTGGCTAATTTATGATGTCAATGCTGTCATTTTTCTGACAAGCCCATACCATGTGGTACAAGTTTGCCTTCTGGCCACAAAATTTGCACTGTGCCGAAAAGGACTCGGGCTCAATGGCGTGAAGCGTAGCTGGGTTATTGAAAGACATAGTTTGTAGCCTGCGAAGGTGACATTCCTCTGATTTACTGAGACTCTTAGCGGGCCTCGGGAGTGTCTGCCTTTCAAGGCGCAAATGTTGCAATATTTCTGAATATGTCGTTAGCGGAGAGGGGGAGCCTGAATCAGGAAGGGAGAACGTAGAAGGATGCCGGGGAAGAAAAGCTCGGGCCGAAGCGTGTGCGCGCTCGTTTCCTTCAACTCCCTGGTGGTGACAGGTGGTACCCATATTAATTCCTTCCGTTCAGCTGAAGTCCTACATTGACTAAAAATTTTGCAGGCTAGCGGCGTGATTCTGCCACGCATATAGTTTCTATAAGCCGCCGCGAGTAAATAGCTAACGACGCAAATTTATGTTGGGGTGGAGTGCTGTTTCGACGCACCAACGGGGTCAGTGCATAAGAGATCGATTTCGAACTATAGCGATAGATTCTAGAGAAGCTTCACTGACATAATTGGCGCATATCTTGCATACCCGCTTTCCTTGTTACCGTCCACGCCTTGACGTTGGCTGCTTGTCTTGTTTTTGTTTTTAAAAGCAGAAGGCTGTCCAACAAAATTTAGTATTCTATTCTCATGTAAAACAAAAGCGCACCGCAAGACTCCTTATTTTTCTTATTTCAAGCACCCGCGGCAAGCGAAAAGCAAACAGCCCCCCCCCCCCCCCCCCCCCGAGAACGAAACCTGCTTGCCGCGGGCGCGAGAATGGCGGCCGCCGTAGCAGACGACGCAGCTGTCCTCAACCTGAGCGGGGAGCGCGCATGAGGCCCCCCACATGAAGGATTTGCTTTTTTTTCCTGGACCATGGATAACATGGAGGAAGGAAAACTATTTCCTTCCTCCATGATGGATAAGGACGCCGTTACTAAAGTGTACTAGTACACTTTACCGTTACGCCGTTTCAAAGAGTTGCCAACATGGACATAATCATCGGTAGCACCGGTAGAGCACTCCGGTGCTTGATCGTTGTGTTTAGAAATGATTTAGGGTAACGAAATGTGAATATGGTATAGCCATTGTCACCGGTTACAAAGGTTAGCCATATTTTCAGAAAAGAAAACTGGCTTGTTGAACAGATGCACGGAGGCCGCGAAATGCTTACGGCAGATTCGGCGCCAGATTTGGTTTCATGCAGTTTCGTGTCACTTCGTTTTACTCAGGTTTTACCGCGGTTTTACTCCGTTGCAATTTTTGTCTAATTGTCTTTCTCATATCTTAGTTAAACGTGCTTAGAATAGGAACATTTTCACAAAATCAGCGTAAGTGCTTCTGGGAACAAACCTTGAAGACGTACACGCGCTCGGCAATTTTCAGTTGACCGCTCTTTACTGCATGAATGGCTCGAGGCTTGAGAAGCCAATCGATTTCAATCTCTGTTATTCTTCGCCATCCTAAACCCCAAAATCTTCCCGGGGGTGAGAGGCATGACGGACTCCAGCGGGGCCGAGCAGCTTTGGCTAACTATCCGCACAGAGGCAGAGCGGTCTTAGGAAATGCCGCTGCTTTCATGCAAGTCGATCGATAAATGATTCCTTCGGCGCGACGCTTTGCAACGTGTCTGTGGGGCCTGTACATGTGTGGGCTCCGAGATTTCTGGCGTTATGACGGAACGATCGCTTGGCTGGTTTTCTGGAGCTTGCGACTGGGAGCTGCTTCCGTATGCTGCGCTACATCACTTGGCGTCTTCCAAGGAACCCCCGCAGGGGCGCCGGTTTGCTGTGTGAAGGTGTATGGCGTGTTAACCCTTTGTGGGACAATGGGACACATACGTCCCTCTTTGTTCCCCATACTAAACGGCTCGTAACAGGCATTGGGACGTTGCAGTCCCACTTATGCTGTGCTCCCACCTGTCTTAAGGTTTCAATGACTTGGTTAAAAATGATTTCAGCCGCGTCCGTTAGATGAGTGAGTCGAGACCCTGAAACTTCGTTCTTTTTTTCGGGCGCGTTGCAAGTCTTTGCCTATATTCCATCTGACAAAAAAAAAAATCAAAATGCCCGGCGAGTGATTCCTTTTTTCTAGATCGCAACGTGCACTTGTTCCTAAGGTTTGAGATTACAAGTGATAAGAGGAAAGCAATTTTTTTTCGCCATACTGAAAATAGGACATTTAACGACTGAACATTCAGCGTTAATTCTCAAACATCGTATGTAGAACTTGTTCTTGGGCGTCAAATCATCAACAGCCACGCATTCAGAACAGCCAAAGGTAAGACGCCCTTCCGAATGAACGTGGTGGGTAAAAAAAATGAATGTCCAAACAGAGTTGGCGTCTCGAAAAAGTTCGGCTAATTCGTAAAGAACACAACCCCGTTAAAAGTCGAACAAAGGCGTAGATGCCGTTGGTGTTCCAAGACGGGAGAGTAGTGCGAACAAGTTCAACAACAAGCGAACAAGTGCGAACAAGTTCATGAAGTGGTTAGAAGAAACTACGTCACATTTTGTTCATCCTCATTTAGTGCTAACGGGACAAATATGTCCCCCTTTTCTCCACTTAACTGTTTGTACTAAAATTAAATTTGTTGAGAACCGTTTCTGTGCACCTCATCTGCTCGCGCAATGAAAAATTTTTCATCAATTTTGCAAAAAATATATGCTGTCCGCCAAAGGGACTCGAGCAAACATAGATTCGACTTGAAACAAGGGTGGATTGAAAAAAAAAAGAAAAGGAGGGAGGGAAGTGACGTTTGTTCATTAGGGAGAAATTTTATATTGTAAATCCGCATTGGTCCCCATTTCTTTCGGCGAAAAGAATCAAGAAATACATTGTACAGACAGGGGCGCACTCTTGAAAAGTTGCATATACGAGGTCTGTTAGAAAAGTATCCGACTTTTTTTTTTTTTTTGCGAACACCTGATGGATATGAAACAAGCGCGCTTGCACCAGCCGACCTTGAACCTTCGTGCGCATGTACGAATATTTTCCGGCCTGCCGATAGCGTCAGTCGCTGGGACGCAGCGTTTGAGTGAGGCAGTGCGCAGTGCTCTCGTCGGTTTTTTATTACAAGGAAAACGGCGGAGCGACAGGAGCAGCGCTACTGCATCAAATTTTGCCAGAAACGGGATGACAACGAAATGGAAACTGTTCGGAATACTAAGTGCGGCTTTCGGTGAAGATACTATGAGCAGCACACAAATTAAACAGCGGTACAATTGGTTTAAAGATGGCCGCACATCGGCGGAGAGCGAGCCACGCTCCGGTCGGCCATCAACATACCGAAATGACCAGGTCATTGCCGAAGTGAACGCTGTGGTGATGCGGGACCGTCGTGTGACTATCCGAGAAATTGTAGGAGAGGTGGACATCAGCAATTTTTCTGCACATTCTATTATCGTTCCCAGCAGCGCTACGGAACGAGGACAGAAGGAACACGAAAAACACAGGACGCGCGCTGTGTTTTTCGTGTTCCTTCTGTCCTCGTTCCGTAGCGCTGTTGTGAATCTGTTTATTAAGCATGAACCATCTAGCCCACACCAGAATCTTCTATTATCCCCGAAGATTTGGCCATGGAGAGAATTGCGTCGAAATTCGTGCCGAAGCTGCTCACGGCGGAGCAAAAGCAGCTTCGTGTTGAAGTCTCGCAGGACATGCTAGATTCCACAAACAGTGACCCCGACTTCATAAACACCATAATCACTGGTGACGAGTCTTGGATGTACGGGTACAATCCGGAAACCAAATCCCAGTCGTCACAGTGGAAGCATTTCATGTCACCGAGACCAAAGAAGGCCCGCCAAGTGAGCAGCAATGCCAAAGTGATGCTGACAGCTTTCTTTGACTCCCTCTGTGTGGCACACCATGACGAGTACGCACCCTACAGGGTCAAACAATCACCAAAGAGTATTATAGGGACGTCCTCCGTCGCCTACGTGGTGCTGTGCGGCGCAAGAGACCGGAGTTGAGGTCAACAGGAAATTGGCGCATCCATCACAATGCTCCTGCACATTCCTCGCACTTGATTGAGACTTTTTTGGCGAAAAACCAGACTCCTGTAGTTTAACAGACTCCTTACTCTCCTGATATGGCCCCCTGCGACTTCTGGCTGTTTCCCAAAGTCAAGAGGACATTGAAAGGAGCGCGATTTCAGACAAGAGAGGACATTATGGCTGCAACGACAGCTGAGCTAAACTCCATTCCGAAAGGGGCCTTTTCGGAATACTTCCAACAATGGCAGCACCGCTGGGAGAAGTGTGTGGAGCCCCAAGGAGACTACTTTGAAGGTGATTAGGTTTCCAACGCTCCAGTTATGCCAGTTTTTTTTTCTTTGGCCAAAGGTCGGATACTTTTCTAACAGACCTCGTATAAACCTGCCCATGACTGGAAAGGCGAAGGTTTGTTTCCCTCTCTTCCAGGATCCTGCACAACGACCGGAGAGCGGAGGTTGGAGAAGCTAAGCCAGTTTCGCGCGGGTTACACGCGGTGGTCGCAGAAATAATCACGCGTTCGTCAAGAGTACACATACGTCTGGACGTGGAACAGTGTCGCGCGTGCTCAGTAAGCAATGGACAGCAGGAGCGAACGCACCACTCTTCAACCGTCAGAATGCCGGTTGGCGCAGTACAGGCTTCAAAAGCAAATTCCCACGGGAACGGAGAAAATTAGAGTCAGTGGTCGAAGCACGCGCGCGCTTTTTGGGTGCGTACAGAGTTATGGGGTTTGAGAGCTTTTTGTTAATTATTTTCAAAACTGATAATGCCCACCCTTGCTAATGTTGGGTGTTTATTCGTGTCGATGTGGTAGCTCCATGATGCGGCAAGAATTACCGTGCAATGACATAAGTATTGCGTCCATGGATGTCACGGAAATGCCGCATACGTTGGAAAGAAAAGTTCCTAGCTAGTTGCGTTTAAATATCGCCCGTAACCAGCATTTACGGATGTACGAATACGGAGAGAAAAAATTCAGGGGGCACTTTGACTGTCTAAAGTGCGTAGAGGCGAAAGCGTTTTCCGCACCACTTTGACTGCCTCTGTGGCACTGGTGATGTCACCACTGGATGACGTCACTCATAATTAATTACTAAGTAATAACAAATTACTAATCAATACTTAATTACTGATTAATGACTAAATGCTAATTAGCTGCTAATTAATGACGCTTACGCTTCGCCTTTAGGAGTGGACCGCGATAGCGTGTTGTAGCGCTGCCAGGGAGTCTACGGAACGCCACCACCCGTTCGGCGCGATGCCTTGCCCTTTGAAAGCAACGCTTTTTGGGGAAAGGAAATGGCGTAGTAATTCTCTGTCATCTCGGTGGACACCTGAACCGCACCGTACAGGAAGGGAGGAAGTGGGAGTGAAAGAAGAAAGAGGAAAAGGGGCCGTAATGAAGAAAATGAAAATTGTATTTGAGGAAAGGAAATTACGCAGTAACTGTCTCACATATCTCGGTGGACACCCGTCAAAAGCGTGACACCGCTGCTGACAACCTTCTGCTGACAACCTTCTGTCGACAACGATGAGGCATTAAAGGCTTTCGCCTTAAAAACTTTTACGAAATCTGGTCTGGTCGCCTGTTGCTCTGGGTGGGGTCCTTGTTCCTGGTCTACCATGGCTTCGGTGGCCGTTCTGTACGGCCTATATATCTACCAGCCGCAGCTGGCTATCGGACATGAAGCCGGTCAGCCGTTCCTCCCACAAGGCCGGTTAGGGTTACGCGAAGGGGTGGCTTCTGGTACGTTCAGGCCTTTTCTCTGTGCTTACGAGAATCAAATGAAATCGCGCGAAAATATCTGGTATATTCCCAGATTCTGCAATGATGAAATCATTGCAGGACTAGGCATAGCGTCCACCACCTGCGCTGCGATCGCTTTCGCTAGGCTGGTATACATGTCGATCAGCTGCTGACTGGCGATACAATATCGTTGGAAGGCACACCTGACCCGCGAGTCACCATACTGTTGGCGACCTTACAGCCGAGCTACTCACCTGCATAGCTGCTCGCATTTCCTTAATCCACTTGCTCCATTCGTCAGCCCGGGTCCACTGCACTTCAGCTCAATGGCGCCCGGTTGGCCGCATGATGACGATGACAATCGAAACAACGAATGGCGCATATCCACATTAGGGTATCGACCAAAAATCGGGAGATATATAGCAAAGCTAATCAGCCAAATGCTTCAGACGGAAAATTAAAAGAAAGACAGAAAAAAAAGGTGGTCGACGACAGTATCACCAGGCGGCACTTTTGAAGACAGCGGGGGGTGTTTTAGTTCGACAAAGACAGAAATGGAAATATTTTAAGGACTAGCATGGCAGCCGGTGTGATTCGAATAGGAGAGGGAGAGGATAAACTTTATTGAGAAATTTTGAACGGCGGAACAAACAGCCCTGTGGTTGTACCCAAGTGTCAGATAAAAAAGCAGAGGGGATGAAAGAAGAGGAAGATGACATGGAATAATGACGTGGCAAGAGTTATGGCAACTCAGCAAAGGAAAAAACCAGATGTATTGTTAAGAAACAAAGAGGGTAATGTCATTAGGAATATGAATAAGATAGCTAAAGTAGCCGAAGAGCTCTACACAAATCTTTACAGTAGCCAATGTAATCAGGAGGTTAATTAGAGGCAGTAGTGCACAGCAGTGGGCATCCCACCAGTAATGAAAGAGGAAGAATGCCTTTGGAGCAATGTTAGTATATTCTAGGCACTATAGCAATGTGCCATTAACTTAAGCCTGAGGACATCATCATTATCATCATCAATGAAAATGGGAAAAGCAGCTGGTGAGGATCAGGTAACAGCAGATCTTTTGAAGGACGGAGGGGAGAATATGCTTGAAAAGTAGCCAACCTGTACACGCAATGCCTTATGACTAAAGATCGGATTCTTAGGCACTGAAAAATCACGTCTTAGGAGCCAAAAATAGGCGCTTAAAGTTGAATATTAGTCACCTAACAGAGAAAAATAGGCATTATAAGCTTCATCAAAAGGGCACTTATCAGTTCCGAACACCAGCGCGCAATATCTGCCGTAAAGCAAGAAAAAACAGCCGGAATGATTTGGGACCCTAACCAAGGTGCGAACCTGGAAGCCCTTTTTTTAAGGCTGTCATGCAATGCACATGATTCAGCAGAGCAAAAGGGATGGTTACCAAGCCTTTTAAAACGCGTTGGCATACCTGGAAACCAACAATTCGCTTGTCGTGTACAGCAGTAGAGACAATGAAAGCCTTAACAAGAGGCCATGAATTTAGAAATTGATGCAAATATTGTGAATTTAAAGCATAGTCACTGCTCATACAGGAATTAAACTTATTTATTGCAGGCACACATGGTGCTTCAACATTAATATGTCGCCATTTGTGTAAACAGCGTTTTATAGTTAGGGCCTTCAAGTGTCTGGAGCCACGCGGCCTTCAGATGGTGCTTGCCATTAGAAGGGCCCGGAAACCATAAATACCAGTTACTAAAATTGCAGCCGCTTAGTGCTGCTGACGCTGCGTATGCCGAAAAGAATTATATCGCTCTGCACAGGCCTACGTACATCCCTTGGGGTTCCAAGATCGGAGAGATGCGCTGTATCCCCCCCCCCCCCCCCTTTTTTTACATCACCGATCTGCAAGAGCGTTCCATTTGGGGAAAAAAGGCCGACTGCTTACCTCGGTCCTTCCGAGGTTTCATTTTTCTTCTTTTCAGGAGGGTCAGGTTGAATGTCTTCCCGACGAAATGGGGTAGTGATTAGCTATGGGTCCGCAGATGACCTCGACAGTTTCACTTCACGGCACTCGTTATGATAACACAACACATCTCAATTAAATCTATATTCTTCCTTTATTTGTCCAATCCAATACAAATTCACAGGCGTACTGACACTGGTTTTTTACAGTGGCGGAACAAGGAGAACAATAGCAGGATATAATATGGTTGCATGGCATCACATCACTGAACAAATTCATTGCAGCTAGCTTTGAGAAAGATGAAACTGAATGAAGCGAAAATGCACAACTGAGACGCTTCTCAGACACGACGACGTTGATGATGCAATGGCTGCTTTCTGTGCATTAGAACTGCACTCCGAACGCAAAGGAATGCCTACATATATTCAGATGGGATAACATTGTGTTCACTGCAAAACCTGAACCCGCACGAGAAAATAAATCACGAAAACGGAAAACCATCGGCACAATAAAAGATTACAGACATGTACAGGCGCCCGCAACACGAAAATAGCAACAAAGCCTAATTACTGGGCACCCAAGCCCAGTAATTCATTCATTCATGATGTGAAGTGTATGCTTTGTAGTTCTCAGCGCGACCTGCACAATGCACCCCTCAGTGCCTGGCTGCGCTTCTAATGAGGGAGGAAATTGATGTTTTTCTTGATCTCGGCGTTCCGAAAACTTTTGTGGGTACCTGTATATACACACCGACATTGAATAGTCGAATGCACGCATGTGAAATCGTATTACAAAAGCGCAAACAGATGTATATAGTCCTGCATGTTAAATAGTTACATACTGTGACACCCTCAAGTAAACACACTTTGAAAATAATGACATTCGTAAGAAAAATATATAGAAAATTAAATACTTAAACATTTTGCAGAAAGTGCGACTTACGCGGTGCGACAAAGTTTAAGATATTTCGCCGCTTCGCGCTTCTGCAGCCTGGCACGGCCTTCACAAAAAAGTGCAACCTTTTTGTCATATAAAATGCCATCATCTCAGCATTCAGAGTGATCAGGACAGCCAATACGCTCCTTGTGCTTGCAACGAAAAAGTGCGATAATACCCATCACACTTTCGCGGTGAAGCTCGTGCATGCTGAAACAGCTGGTGAAAAGATTTTCTAGCTTTTCCAGAAACCCAAGAAAACCTGACGGACACATAAGGCCTCATTTATCCTTTAGGCGTGTAAAATCTGCGGAACGAAGGTTTCGCATTTCATTTTTGTCAGCAAGTAGGAGCTTTTCTGCATGCATCACACGTTGATTTAGCGAAGAACTTTCGTGATCCAGCAATGTAAAAATAAGATGCTGATCACTCCTTGCGGATACACATGTCATGTGGTCGGAAGCTGGATCGTTCAGTTCTTTTACACCAAGCTCAGCCTGCTGGTAACTATATTTCAGTTTAACACTATAACGTGCCCAGTAGCGCAAACAAACGCAGTTGGAAATTATGCAAATAACGACGAATGTTCACTCTTCATAGATCATTCTTTCCGGCTTTTACGCGCGTTTTGTCCCGATAAGTGGGGCATAAATATTCCCTAACAAATAGCATTACAGCGCGCTCGTTCACATAGGTATAAAATCGATGCCTGATAACCCGTCTCCACGTTACTGCTGTGAACAGAGTGGCCAGCAGACCTCTTTATGTCCACAGCAAGGGGATTGCGACTGCGTGCCATCCTTTCAAAACCGCTCGAACACGAAAAATGGAAACCGCGCCTTACCAGAGGGATAACTCAAGCCTTTCGAATTACTTTGGCAAGAGACAGGCTAGCGTCAGAGTTCCCTCAATCATATTCACATAAAGGGCGATGTCGTTTTTTTCCGCAAACCGGTCGTCAGACGTAGGTCTAAGCTTTTCGTCGCTGCCTGTAATTTTATTTGTTTTCTTCTTTACATTTCTTGCCTAGAATGGCCAATTGCTGTTATTATGAAGGCTTTTTCGCGTCTCATTTCACTTGTTCCTTTTCCACTTCTCTGTTAATTATTTTTTCCCTTCTTCACACCCTTTCTTTCTTGCTTCACTGCCGCTTTCGCGCTCTTCCTATGTGATTTCGCAACCCCTCCCCTATAGTTTCATTCCACACATCTTACATTCTTCCCCTTCCTCATCACTTCTGTTTGTCAACTTTTCTCGCGTTCGTTGGCCGCCTAGCTTCTTGCTATGCATTGTACTTTCTCTGTCCAAGATGCTTTTACACTCTTTGTGCCTTTGGCCAGCAATGCTTCCTCAGGGTGTCCCGTTCAGCGCGCGTGTTCGCAGGCGGCTTTTTATGGAGTGGGACCACGTGTGAGCGGTGCTCTCCGCGTTTTGTTGTCCTTTTCAACATTTTTGCGTCCCTCCCAGGAATATTCTTATCTGCTGTTCTTATCCCACCTACTCCAAGCAGCCGAAATCGCGACTTTTTTTTTTTTCCAACAGCAACGCTCAAACGCGCACAGCGCAGCGACGCGGCGAAGCAGACGGCTAGTTTTTCTCCAGTCTTCGACGGCAGCGCCGCGAGCGGCCGACCGCTTTTTTTTGCTTCAGCTGCTCCCGTCGAAACGCGCTTCGCTCAGCTCTTCTAGCACAGCATACCGAAGGTCAAGACTATCAGGGTCCTTGGCATGCTGGTTAAATACAGTACGCAGAATACGGAGGCTATTCAGCAGCTGAAAACAACATCTAAACAGATTGGCGGCCTGATTAAGAGAATCTCTACGAGGCACGGGGGCATGAAAGAGCCCGGCCTCTGTAGGCTCACACAAGCATTTCTCTTAAATACTCAATTCCGTATTATCTTATTCGGCAAAAGGACAGGGAGGCAATTGATAGCATCATTCGTGGTGCTTACAAGGCGGCACTGGGTATACCCAGTTTTGCCAGCAACAAGCTACTAGAACTTGGGAAACCGCGCGAAGAGAAAGCCTGTCGAGAATGGACGCAGGGCGATCTGGGCGCTGCCATATTGTTCCCTGGACTGCAGTGGGCACCTTGCGCTAGCCAAGGAGGTTATATCTGGCGCTAGCACGGTGGAAGCGGCGGCGGAACCGGTTTCCAGCAGTCCAGAGAGGAGGCGTTTCGCCGCTTCCACCGTGCTAGCGCGAGGTGCCCACTGCAGTCCAGGGAACAATTATGGCAGCGCCCAGGGAGCCCTTTTGGAAAGGTCTATAGGCAAGCTTGGCCTTCGGCCCGTTGACACGGCAACTGAGCTCAGTCCTTCCCGAAGCAGTCGCCTGAAGCTCAAAGTCAAACCTTTAGCCAAAAACATGCTACCGGGACAACATGACGACAGACGAATTGTCCGGGCGGAGGCCATAGACCACCAGCATGTATGCAGATGACATCTGTGCAGTGTATGTGGACGAGGCCAAGCAATGCCCTGGCAGGTACACGGTCTGCGTGATTACGCCTCATTTCAAAATTATCAGCGTAGCGACAATTCTTGCCCCCTCCATCAAAGACACACAGGAGGCAGCCATAGCACTGGCCATTAAGGATCACCGCACGAAGACAGTCATTAGTGACTCAAAATACGGGATCACCGGCTTTTGAAGGGAAGAGTGGGTAAACTCACCGCGTCCCTACTCAAAAATAGAAGCAAAATCAAAACGCTGCAGGCCAGGGAGCCAAGAGCGCTCGCTTCACCCACGCTCCACGGGACCCACGAAAAATTTCGCTGAAGACTTCGTTACGGTGAAATCAGCCTGGAATAGCGACTTATCAGACAAGATAATTCAGGAACTAATGATATCTGTTCGGCTTTTGTAGCTTTCACCGTTTCGACCGGCTGAAATTTTTGCAGTTCGTCGCGTCGCGGTCTCGTCTCGCAGATATCGCCCCCTCACTATCTAGGCACTATACCCTCACGATACCGCGCGACTACCATCGCTCCGGGTACCGGCCAACGCCATTGGCGACACTGCACGATCGTCGACGAGTGCACGTCACCAGGCGATCCTGGTTCCGCTGCGATCCTCGCTTCGAAGAGCCGCGTCATTTTAAACGTACGCGGACTTCGCGCAGCCGCACCACCCACTTCGCTGCTTTTTTTGCACACTGCGGAGGAAAGATTCGCTTTGGGACGAATTTCTTGAACCGCAGCAACTACAGAGTACGCCGCGCAGGACATGCGACAACGATTCGAGCACGATACCACGGGCATGATGGCGGTCGCAGAGTGCCGATCTGTGGGGAGCACTGTACTGTGGGGAATGCCAGCGGAGCCATTTCAAGTGCATACTACCTACGGCGGCAGTTTACGGTATACTAAACCTGTAGGAATCTTTGGATGGGCGAAAATAGAAAAAAAAAAAAATGACGGCCCTCTTCTTTTAATCCCACAGTGTGCTGTAGCAGTAAACCGAGTGGCCCGAGTATTTTCGGCTAAGGCTGCAGACCACAATTAACTCTTTCCCTACCGTGCCCATTGAGCACCGTTAGCCCGCTAACGATAATTTCATGCCCCGATTTCAGAACCTTCTGCATTGCTAATGACCACGCCGCAGATATAGTTTGTAGGCCATGAACCAAGTTTTGTTTCCGATGTAGTTTTCTTCTGTCCTGCGAAGGGGCACTTTCTAACGCGCTGCGAAGAAATTAAGACGCGGGCCTGCGCTCATTGCCCGCCATGTTGCCCGCAGATGACGCCTTCGCCGATCGACTTCGGAGCCTTGCGCGTTGCTTACAGGCACGATGCGCATATGGCTTGTAGCCGGAGAACTGAAGTTTTTTTTCCGATATAGTTTTTCTTGCCCCTACAAAACGGCATTTTTTGAACGCGCTCCGAAGATGTGGTACCTTCAAAGTCACTTGGCAGCCTCCACATGCGAGCCACGCGCTCTAAAACATAGCAAATCTCAGGACTCCATTTCGTCTGCGAGAGATTTAATCGACGACCTGTGCAACAACGAGCCTGAAAATGTTGCAAGGTGCTGAAGATGATTTAGTTTTCACATCGGTGATGATGGAAACCAGCCTGAAACAGAGGCGGCCGTGCTCCGATGCACAACTATGGGGTTCCCAGTTATTGTTTTGCAGCAAGAATACTATTCAGGATAGAAATTATTTTTTTTGCAGATAGTGGCCAATAGAGTAACAAACATTTTGCATATTTCAGAAAATTTTTAGCATTTTTTCTTTTTAAATACAAACGTGTCTTTGGAAGTTTTGCTGAATTTTTTCCTAAAATCTCATTTTTAGCAAAAAATATTTATTGTTGCAACATGCAATTTGTTGTTTAAACTTATATTAATAGAAAGCATCTTTATTCAGCTCTGTTTTTGGGTATTGCAATAAATATTGAATGAAATAGTTTTCACAGAAAAAAAAATGTACCGAAACCTTAAGAAAATGGTCACTTTCCCCATGGTACGGAAAGAGTTAACGCGCAAATCATTTTAACTTCAGCAACTGTGAGGCGTAGCCCCACATTTCCAGGTAGACAGTATCAAACTGCCTTGCAATTTCTGCTGACTGCCTCCAAAATAAATAATATTCCTGCAATGAACTCCAGCAGATGAATGCATAAAGGGAGTTGCCCACAAGAAATGACAGGCCAGAATGACCTTTATTACAGCAGTATTTATTACTGTGTGTAACAAAACTACTGCTCAATGAAGAACAATGATATGGTCTGACGAATAAAAAGAATCAGCCATGTTATAATTGAAATAAATGCAGGCAAGGTCATAAATTGCCATCTTTGAACCCACTCACAGTGCTAAATAAAAATGCCCTTGTCACCAACTGCCTATAATCAAATACAATAGTGCCTAGTAGAGTCCACACTGCACCACTCACACGATAATTCATGGGTGCAACATGTAACTTAAAACAGTTGTCGAAAGCCACACAACATACAAATTATAACATCCTTACATTATTTACGCCAATTCTAGCAGAGTCCAGACTGCACCATATCATATGATGATTCACTGGTGCAACATACAACTTAAAACAGTTGTAGAAAGCCACGTAACAAACAAATTATAACACCTTTACATAACTTAGCCAATTCTAGCCGAGTCCAGACTGCACCATCTCATGTGATAATTCACTGGCGCAACACGCAACTTAAAACAGTAATAGAAAGCCACATAACAAACAAATTATAACACGTTTACATTATTTGCGCCAATTCTTAACAGTATAAAGATACAACAATAAAAGGTATTAACAAATGCCACAAAGGGTGACTGCCTGTATAAAAGGGCATATCAACATATTGTGGAGCATAAAAAGGTTCAAAGAATGCCCTGCAACAATAATTTGTCTTAATTTCATTCTTCGCACAATCAGTACAAACAAGCTTTAACAAACTATATCTGAACACACAGATGACAATCACGCTCACTCACAATCTGCCAGCTAGTAATGTATATGCAAGATAGTAATTTTGCAGGTAATAAAGTTACGCGAGAAATTGTCCCCTTTGATTTAGCAAGGTAATAAAGTTACATGAGAAATTGTCCCCTTTGATTTAGCAAGGTAACAAAATTACGTCAGAAATTGTCCCCTTTGATTTAGCAAGGTAACAAAATTACGTCATAAATTGTCCCCTTTGATTCAGCAAGGTGAAATGAATACAAGACCTAGACATGGCACAGCAGTGCCCACTCGACAAATATGCACAATCTTTGGTGCACATGCTGTGTGTTAAAGAACCAGCTGCTTGGGAACCTCCCATGGGAATTCTTTGCGGCCAAAGTGTCCATATGCACTGGTGCTCTGGTAGATAGGGTTCTTCAGCTGCAAGTCTCTGCAAAAAATAAAACGAAAGGGGGGGGGGGGGGGGGGCATTTGACTTCCTCTATGCAAAAAGATGCAGTGTGCAATAGAATTTGAAAAAGCACCTACAAAAGCTCCAAAAAGAATACAAGGTAAAGAACATGTACTACTTGACTTTCAGAAGATGCAATTTTGAGTGCAGATAACTATCAACTGCTTTTTGAGTTGGGGTAGTCATAAGTCAAGTATTTTGGCCATGCATATCAATCTAGACTGAATACTTTTCTCAGATTAGCAATGATATCAAAGTCACTCATCAGGTGAACTACGCAGGACTGCAACTGCACAAGTGAATCCATCAGGCTCCTGCTACCCAGCTTCAAACATGGAAACACTAAAAATATTTTGGTGTTGACACTGACCGCACGCTGTAGTGGAGAGCGCGCACAGACGCAGCTCAGTGGTTTGCACGGCTTTCAGTGCAGTTTTAGGCTGTGTTTGTCGGTGTTTTGCGCTGCCAGAGTGCATCACAAGGTGTGGACGTTAGGTTCTCGGTTTCCACGTTGTGGTGGGCACAGTGCACAAACAACGTTAGCTAGAACTAGCTTTTTATGTCGCGGTTTGGGATGAGCCACAGTGATTGTTGCGCAAATGCACGTGGTGGGGTGGGCCGACGCATCGGGCGGTCATCGCAGCCTATGTACATAGTGGCTGTGATGTGTTGGTTGTTGCTGTGGCACACCAGAGGGGTCCAGCCGGGTCGAGAAGCTGATTAGACTCAATTATGCTTTGTACCCAACTGCAGATCGGGCTACCAGAGTTGTCCGGACTAAGTAACTTTTTAAAGCTGTGTCGGAGCCTGCTCATATAAAATTTTGGTGCCAGGCAATCGCTAGAGCAGATAGGATATTGCAACCGAGCAAACATGTCTGCGCGAAGAACTTTCCCGAGCATCCCGAAATCGCACTACGCCTAGTTCAACGGCAAGGAACTTAAATGCATCCAAGAAGCCGGTGCTGTTGGCGAATGCTGTGCCCAGTATTTTTCATGGGTGTCCTAAATATATGGCAAAACAGGCAAGTTCAAGACAGCCTCCTAGAAAACGACAGTATGCAGCCACGTGTACCAAGCAGGCAAGCAAGTGGCCTGCACCCACCGCTGCGCACTGCCCTCGGGGACAGCCTGTGAAACAAGAAGACGCCGATCCATCAAGGGACCCTTAAAATAAACTACGCACAGGTGGCTGGAGTGCGTGTCAGCTGATCAAGGAACAATCCATGAAACTTTGACGCACCTCCTCACTTAAGTGCAAGCTCTGTCTTCATTGGCATTTATGGTGCTAAGGATTGTTTTGTGCACTGGTCCGGGTACTTACCGTAAAAACCCGCATATAATACGAGGTTTTTGCGCATAATTAGCGTCCTAAATTTCCGCCTCGTACTATTTGTGGATCCGAACAAAAATTTTCGAAGTTGCTCGAAGTTTTCGTTTCGTTATTGCGGTGTGGCTACGGCCTGGCTTTGCTATTGGTACGTGGCTACGGCTTGGCTTCGTTACTCTCGACAAACGATGTCACGACGTTGCTTTTTTGTTGATCCATCGGGTATGCCGGGGGGTTGCAGTGTGCCGTGTGCCTGTTGACAACGCACGTGCTCGTATGTAAGGCACGCTTCGTGAAGTGAGTGGATATTGTTTTGGGGAGCACGATGTCAGGGTCTCGCAGTGAGGCAGTTTGGTGTCATCGAAGGAAGCATTCATGGATGGCGACGACAGAAAGAAGCCCTTTTCGCGTGCAGCGGAACGCGATGAAGCTTTTGCGGCCCCTTGATGTTTGCGTAACAAACCGTTCAAGGACGCAGTCAAGCGGTGCTATGCAGAGTGGATGCGCTCAGGTGAGCCTGCAGTGATGCCAACAGCGCCAGCCACACTGTGTAAATGGATCGTGAACGCGTGGGCGGCCATCCCAGAAGACCTCGTGCGTCGGTCTTTTAAGAAGTGCGGCATCTCGAATGCCCTCGATGGCACGGAAGATGAGTACTCTTGGGATGATTTGTCGGACCAAGAAATGTCCGAAGAAAGCGCTGCTGAAGAAGAAAGTGATTGAAGTGAAGTGCGGGATGCGATTTGAATAAATTTCTATGAGCTTGCGTCACTCGTATTATATGCAGGTAAAACTTTTTTTCCCATTTCGAGTCTCTAAAACTTCACCTCGTATTATATTTGGGTTCGTATTATACGCGGGTTTTTACAGTAATATTCTAGGTGTTCAGCGTTCCCTGTACATGCCATGGCAGTGGAACAATTAATTTCGGTCGGCAGTCTCGTGCCCAGTTTCCATCTGCTATACATTTTGATGCCACAAAACATGGTCAGACATGCCGGTAACATTATAGCAAATATGCAGCTGCATAATTTGCCGGACCCTAGAATGCTCGATGGAGAATTTCGTGGCCCCAAATTACTGAGGTCAACAAGTTGCTTTACCATGCCAACTGCAATTATTCTCAACTGACATCCGCCAATTTCAATTTAGAGTAGCGCAAGTATTTTACCTCTGCACATGCACACTAGTCTTTCCTTGAGGGAGACAACACAGCTCAGCATCATCGGTGTCGGCGTAAAAGGTGAGCTTGGCAGGAGGAATGCCAAGGGAATTCCCATTAACCATTTTCGCGTCGCATAGCTAAAAGTGCACGGCACTAGCCATCAAAACGTCAGAGATGCACACTTGGTTTCCTTTTGGTCCCAGAGCTCATTCGTATAGCAGTGGAGGCGTTCCGCAACGCAGCACAAGAGCGCGGGTCCTATTCCTGGCTTCGAAGGAAATATTTCTGATGTAGGCGAAATTCAGAAAGGCCCTTGAGGTTTCTCTGCACATTAAAAAACCCCAGTTGGCCGAAGTTAACCATGTTCTTACGCAGTGGGCATCATCTCTTAGCGCCGGCGCATTACACTGCTCAAGCACGCTTTAGCCCAAAAGTGGGAGCATGCACGTTGCGGCCGACCTTTTATAAATAAGAGTCTATACAGTGTAGTCCACTTATAACGATACCAGATATAACGATATATCGGTTATAACGATCAAATTATTTAGATTTATCAATTTTCCCATTGCCCATATGTAAAAATAAACCACATATAACGATACGATTATCGGCGATATATCGGATACAACGATAGAATTTTGACCGCCTGGAAAGTATTTACTAGGAAATTTCGTATGAATGCTTGCAAAAAAAATAAAATTATTTGAAGAGAATGACGGGAAAAGTGCCGCAAATAGACAGTTGTGGAGAAATCCGCAAGGAGGTGATGCATGCGGCCTTTGGAAGTAAGCGCCATCATCATCGCAATCGCTGGAGAGAGAAGGTGGGGAGAAGGGGAGCGTTTGCTTGGCCGCCAGTCCGTTGGCCATCGCCGTGCCGTGCGAAGGGTGCGGCCGTATCGCTATCGCCACGATCGCACGATTGTACGTGGAAGATGGCGCCGACTAAGCGGACGGCGATCTCTCTCGAGGTGAAGCACCAGATTCACAAGGATTTCCGGCAGGGCTTCAAGGTAAGAAGCCTCACTAAAAAGTATGGGCTTTCGCAGTCGACTATTTTGACAATAATCAAGGCTGTAGATGTCCTCGAGAAGGCCGGCTCCAGCGGCCACGACGACCAGCGAAACAGGGTTAGAGACCCTTTGTACAGAGATGTCGAAGAGAGTCTCTACCAGTGGTTCCTGAACGCTCGCAACCGGAATGTTCCGATCACAGGACCGATTCTGTCTGCAAAGGCGAAGACATTCGCTTTGCTTCTGGGACGTGAAAACTTCGAGCCCGGCGGAGGATGGATCCAGAGGTTCAAGGATCGCCAAGGCATTGTTTATAAAAGCGTGGTCGGGGAGGCTGCCTCGCTGGACGTGTTGGCGAAAGACGAGTGGCTGGCGACAAAACTGCCCGAGCTGTTGGAGCGCTATGAGGAAAAGAACATTTTCAATGGGGACGAGACAGCGTTGTTCTACGAAATGCTGCCTTCAAGGACGCACGCGCTCAAAGGAGACCCGTGCATCGGTGGAAAGCACAGCAAGGTCCGAGTGACAGTGTTTTTGTGCGCCAGCATGGATGGTAGCGAGCGTCTCAAGCCGTTTGTGATTGGGAAATCCAAGAGGCCCCACTGCTTCAGGAACCAACATATGCCAGTCCGCTATCGGAATAATAAGAAAGCGTGGGTGACTCGCGACCTGTTTCAGGAATGGCTGCTCGAGTTTGACGGCGCAATGGAACGAAAGAAGAGGAAAGTTGTCCTACTCCTCGACAATTGCTCTGCGCACAGCGTCAGCGTGAAGCTGACGTCTGTTGAGTTGGTCTTCCTGCCTCCGAACACCACGGCAGGTCTGCAGCCCATGGACGCAGGCGTAATTGCCAATTTCAAGGCCCTCTACAGACGTCGCATGCTCAAATGGCTGATCTTAAAAATAGACCGCTCGATATCGCCAGAGCATGCTTCCGGGCCTCCTCACCTGAAGGTGAGCTTGATCGAAGCGGTGCGGTTTGTGTATGGTGCGTGGTACGAGGTGAAGCAGTCCACAATCAAGAACTGCTTTAGAAAAGCAGGCTTCGTGCGTCCCGACTGTGCGGTCTCAGAAGGGACAGATGACTTGCTCCCCGAAACTGCCGATGTGGGTGCACTCTGGAATCATGTTGCCGCTTCCGAGAACGCCGGCGGAGCGCTCTTAGACGACTTTTTGAACGCTGACAACGCTGCTGCTTCGTGTGAGGAATTCATCGATGAGGCCATTGCCGAGAAGCAGCTATTGCGACAAAAAGCGGCATCGAGCGATGATGAAAAAAGTGATGACGATGACGGCAGCATTGACAACGATGGCAGTGACACCACCACGCCAGCTCCAATGTCTTCACGAAGTGCCTTACAGTCCATCCAGTCGCTGATAGGCTTTATGCATGGTACAGGACTGCCGCACATGTACGCGCAGCAACTAGAGACTATGCATACGGAAATAATTAAGCTTCAGCTGCCGCTCAAGCAAGCGCGGATTTCAGACTTTTTTAAGCGTGATTAACCTATTTATTCTCTTTATATGTACAGCAATAAAGTGTTCAGTGTTCTTTAGTGACTAGCTTTGTTCTATCCGACTGAATCAACGCTGGCAAGTAGGTAAGTCTGCATGCACGGGAAAATGCATGTGTGCTCTAGTTTTCTTTTTTCTTCTTTTTTTTGGCGGTCCAGATATAACGATAATCGGTTATAACGATCGAATTTTCCAGTTTTCTCAATATCGTTATAAGTGGATTGCACTGCAGTTACCTATGCTCTCAGCATTTGTGCAGATGAATGAAAAAAACTTTGCTGTGAACGCATTTCGATAATGAGCTCTGAAGGATCGCAGGGCAGTGTTCTCGCTGCCCTCACTGCTGTTCCACCCATTCATGAAGTCCCAGCTAGTAAAACACAAAGTCGCCCCAATTTATTCGGTGTCGACAGCAGTTTCAATCCTTCTGTGCCTTGCCACACTTAAGCGCACGCACATGCCACGGCACTGAACGATCGCGCAACACCGGCATTGCGGCCACCCAGCTCAGAGACTAGACAAGCCCCCATCGTACGGCGCCATCTGTCCGCGTTCGAAAAGAAGCGCAAGGAGCAGCGAAAAAAAATCGGGTCGCGCCAAGCAAGCTTTATCGCATTCAGCGCTTCAGAAGCCATGGTACGACAGGAAAACATTTCTTGAGCAACAGCTTTTACAGCATGGCCATGTTAACATGTCCCACGACGACCCTCTGCCGCGCCCTGCACTGCCCTCATTGTATTCAGGTGCAGTGTGCAGTGGCGGGTCACCGGTTCCTTGAAACACGAATTAATGAGCTTTTACTGTACTGGTGAACACAGATACTTTAAAAAAGGAACATCGGCATAAACTCACTGTCAGCGAAAGACAGAGGCTGTAGTTCTTTCTTTCAGGAAATCATCTACTATTTGTCATTTCCTTTTGTTCTGTTTTGTTCGAGCAAATAAGCGAGCGGTTTAACTGAAAGCATTTTACAGTGCGCATTTAGCGTTGCAAAGTTTCTAGCAATGCAGCACTATGGAAGCTAGAGACTTCCTCAGCCAATCAAGAGAGTGCGTTAAACGTGTTCCTCGGTTCATCGTCGTCCGAGTAGAGTCTGCTCGCAGTGCACACAGATATGGTTAGAAAGGAATATATATAGACGCTGCCTGCACACTATAAGCATTTGCATGCTTGCGTATGCTAAACGCAAGCATTATGCGGGATGTTACGCCATTGTCACATTCGCACTTTTAGTTCAGCACATGTAAACAGAGACTCAACGATAAGCTCAGCCTAGTGGCACCATCTGGTTGCGAAAAAAGGAAAAATGTTTGTCAACGACCCAACACTCCTGTATAGGTCTAGAAGCAGCAGAATTGTCACTTTATATAAAATTAACGTAAATTTGTCATTCATATATTTTGTTACAGGCGAGATGAGACGAAGCAAAAGCCTGATGGCCCATTAATAGCCAGTGAACATATTGAAAATGCAGTAACAATGACTAATTCAGTCCGAAGTGAAGGGTCCTGCTTCGAAGGGTGGCGCCATTTTGGAAAAGATATTTTAGCGAACGCAAAACTCTGGAAATAGCATTCATAACAAGAGCGTCTAGTAATGCTAATTAGAAATCGCATTAGTCACATGTACACTACAAAGCACGCCATTTCTTAAATACGCTACCCTATAAGTCCATTTTATATTGTCACTACATTCTGCAGCGCCAGAACATTGCCTCTGCACTCATTACAACTTTGGCAGTGCTGCAAGAACTACTGAGATTAAGTATACCGAAGTTATATAAGTGGAGACGCTCCTCTTTGCAGCCAAAAATGTAAAAAAAAAAAATGAATTTTTTCACCTTTTCGTGTTCGTGATCCTGAGGCCTTTTTACAGCTATCTACAAATTTTTGCCTAATTAGTGCATTACAGCGCCTTAAAAGACATGAATCTACATGCCTAGCCTTTTAAATTAAGGTCAAATCGCACCAAACTGTGATCACGTGCAGTTAGTGAAATAAGAGCTCCACCGGCACCACTTTGGTTTCGTTTGAAAGGTCACAATTCAGGCTATTCCCATATTGCAGTTAGCAACCATGGGCAATCCCTGGAAGCAGTAAACAAAGGAACAAAACTGTGTGAAATGCGCGTTGCTATAGGTCTCCCAAATTATGCAACAAAAATGGCAACTTTTTGTTGGCTGGCAGCGTATAACGCTTGCAGCCCGGCACCATTTTGAGTTGGTCATGCCGTTCCACTGTAACGGCCAAGCGAAGTTCATCGGGTGCAAACTGTGGAATAGCCCGGTACGTGCAATGTCTTACGCCTAAAAGGGAGCGAAGGAGACTCCCGAAGTGCACTGGGTATGCTGCATCATCGCATCCTTTTATCGCCAATCAGCGACAAAGTGCCAACGCTTTGCGATGGCCTGGTAACGACGTAACCAGCGGTGCTCGAAGCGACACTGAGGAGTGAACATGGATCTGCTCGGGGAGATTCCTGCCGCGTACAGGCAACACAGTCGTGACTGTGCAGAAGATGGTTGATGGCTTATGAAGGTTTAACATCCCCAAAGCGACTCAGGCTATGCAGGACGCCGTAGTGAAGGGCTCCAAAAATTTCGGCCACCTGGGGTTCTTTGACGTGCACTGACATCGCACAGTACACAGGCCTCTAGAATTTCACCTCCATTGAAATTAGACCGCCACAGCTGGAACCGAACCCCCGTCTTTCGGGTCAGCAGCCAAGCGCCATAACCACTGAGCCACCGTGGCGGCTGTGCAGAAGCGATACCCAAGCAGTTTTCATAAACAGCCAGCAACGGTGTGACAGATCGAGGTTTCCAGCAAAGTTAGTGGCGCGGCGGTCGCAAAACGTCCTGCAACGTGTGGAATTTCAAACCTTGACGCAATAAACTTTCTTCTCAATTTTTTGAGGTGCGAGATGAGTAAACGGCACGTATCATTAGTTAGGGGCCTTTTGCGATCACAGCGCCATTGAGAGATACGTGTGTGCCGAAACTTCAGCAACAACTTTGGGAAGGTCGCAATGAAAGGGCACTCACTGTTCTCTGGTGCCACCCACCATACCATGCCATCTGTTCGCCAGCAATTTCCTTGTCGCAAGCGGGATTATGTCAATGGGAAATGGTGCATCCACACCACAAACCCGCCAGAACTCATTTTGGAAATTTATAGTCAACCTTTGTGCCACAAAAATATGCCAAAGACCATAATACCGTATTTACCCAATTCCAACGCGCACCTTTTTTTCGGGAAAAATAAGCCTTAAAATCGCATGCGCGTTGGATTCGGGTGCAAACCGAAACTGCCCTACAGCTGCCCATCGTCATTGCCATCATACGATGTGGGAGCTCACTAACTGCTGGCAACCATGGGAGCACATTTTTCTGCGTCGCAGGAGGTCGCAGGAGCCATTTTGCTTTTCTTTGCTTGTCGTATCTGTCAGCGAGCGTGGAACAACCGTCTCGCCTTGCTTTTGCGGCGTTTACGACGCGAGTACCAAGCTACAGTGTCTTCCGTGGCGCGACGACGGTGGTGTTCTCCGGCGGGCTCTCCGTGCGATATCGTTTTCGGCAATGGATACAGCGGCCACGAAGATGCGTCGTGTCCGCCACGAGAATGGCTTTAAGCGGAAAGTTATTCTGCACGCAGAACAGAGCGGCAATAGGCATGCTGCCCGTCATTTTGGTGTGCCAGAGACGTGTGTTCGCGACTGGCGAAGATTGAAAAAGTCAATCTTTGAGTGCAAGACATCAAGTAAAGGTCGCCACGGTCCGCAAGCGGGGAGGTTTAACGACCTTGAAGACGAGCTGGCCGATTTCACGCGGCAGCTTCGCGTGGATCTCATGCCCGTCACCACCGAGGTGCTCAAGGTGAAGGCCCTTGAGCTTGCGCGCAATCGAGGCCTCTCAAGAAGCCAGTTCAAAGCGAGCCGGAACTGGATCACTAGATTTATGAAGCGGAAAGGATTTTCGCTTCGTAGGCGGACTGGTGTGTGCCAGAAGCTGCCGGAGGCTTTTGAAGAGAAGCTGATTTCCTTTCAGAGATACGTTCTGTCGTTGCGTCACAGTAACGATTATCAACTTGGGCAGATTGCAAATGCCGACCAAACGCCTGTCTATTTTGACATGCCCGCCAATACCACTGTAGAGTCAACAGGGGCGAAGCAAGTTCGAGTGCTAACGTCCGGAAACGAAAAGACCCGGGTAACCGCTATGTTGGCCTGTACCGCAGATGGTAGCAAGTTAGCGCCTTTTCTTGTTTTTAAGCGCAAGACACTCCCCAAGTCTGTGAACTTTCCACGCGGCGTTATAGTGCGCGCCAACGAGAAAGGTTGGATGGACACGGATCTTGTCATCGACTGGATTGACTGTGTATGGCGCAAGAGGCCGGGTGCTAGCTTGGGGCTCCGCTCCATGCTTGTCCTAGACGCCTTCAAGTGCCACTTAGACCAGCGTGTCAAAGACAAGCTTTCAGCTTGCCACACGGACCTTGTGGTGATACCGGGTGGAATGACTTCCCAGCTGCAGCCACTTGATGTGTGTATCAACAAGCCCGTGAAAGACCGCATTCGAGCTCTGTACAATGAATGGCTAATGAATGGCTGCCACACCTTCACAGCCAGCAATAGGCTGAAGCGTGCCTCAATCGAGGAAATTGCCAGGTGGGTGGCCGAAGCTTGGCTTGGAATTCCATCTGTTATGGTCGTAAAGGCATTCAAAAAATGCGGAATTTCTAATGCCATGGACGGCACTGAAGACGAGATGTTGTGGTCGGAGAGCGAGAAGGAGCTGTCCGAAAGTGACAGTGAATGAAGTGGCTGATCCCGGGCTGGCGTTGATCTCGGGCTGGTGTTTCTCTTCTCTCAAAGCTGCTTTGGCAGCTTTTTTTTTTTCAACGGTCCCTCTCGGGGCCACCAATCGCGCTTCGGCAGAGCATGCAGGCACGAGGCTTCCAGCTGTGTCTCACTCGAGTTCCTCTCTCTACACCAAGTCGCCTATGCGCGCACATGGTGCAGTTGTTTCGCGCCACGCACTTTCACGTGCGCGGCGACGTAAGAACAGTCGTGTCACGTCATAAAAACAATTGTGATAATGAGGTATAAACAGTGTTGTAGGCGTTGGCGAAAAAAAAGGAACAAAATACTTTGCTCGTTAGGGTAAATTACTGCTTATTCGTCTTAAAAGTTCGGGTCAATGAACAGCCTGTTCTCACCTAAATATGTAAAAACGGTTTCAAATTATTTTGTTCGCGGAAATCACATGCACGTTAGAAGCGGGGCTTGTAGTTTTTTTTTTTTTCGTCACCGACATCAGGCGCGTTAGAATCGGGGCTTGAAAATTTTTTTTTTTTTGGGTGCCGAAAATCGGGTGCGCGTTGGAATCGGGGGCGCGTTGGAATTGGGTAAATACGGTATTCAGCCAAAACTTGTTCATCAAGGTGTCTACAGTAATGTGTCATAATGTGGGAAATAAGAGAGGCCACACTGAAGTGTTTTCAAAATGAGGTATGCACAAAGCACAGTGAAGATGGTCTAAACTGAACTTCAATTAATTTCATTTTATGAAGCAAACGGACAATTTATGAATTAGCCTTTGCTGTCCCTTTAACCACTGTACATGTGAGAAGAAAAGAAGCAGCAAGCTTAGACTGAGTTTGACATACCTGATGATAATACCAGGTCGCAGGTCAAAATTCTTGTTCACTATTTCCAACAGCTCCTTCTGAGAATACTTGGAAGTACCATAAGGTAGCACAGTGATTGACAGCGGCTCAGCAATACCAATAGCGTACGACACCTGCAAATCAAACAGAAAAAAGATGTCGAAACAGGAAAACAGTAAGAGCAAATGTGGAGACGCAGCCTTACTTTGTCAAGCACAGCAAGCATCCTGCAACAAAAAAGGCCAAAGAACCACACAAATCTGCAATAACTCAGTACAATACAAAACATCTCTCCTGCACCTAATAAATATAACCGCCGGCTGATTTTTCAGGACTCTGAGTGGGATCGCACAAATGCTCCAGTACAGTAAAGCCCCTGTTAAGGTCCCAGGTGTTGCATCTTCCTGGCTGTTCATGCACCAGTCCCGCTATGGTGCATAGCGAACTTCACCTTGCGATAGTGGTTTACCCCATGCTAACATTTTGACAACCTATGTTTAGTGCACACACAACAACAACAGCACGATGGCCAACCGGGACTCTACACACCACCGACACTTGACCACCACCGTGTTCGGCGGCACCCATGTGGACACTACACAAGCTTATGGGTGGTGTGAATTGTTGAGACTGACAGAGCAGTTCCATCGCCACCACAAAACGAGCATTAACAGCCAAAGCACAAAAGGGAAACTATGCCATGGCAAACAGCACTCAGGTAGCCCCGTACGAGGGCTGCATGGGTGTGCTCCGAGGCATGTTTCCATCATCTGCTTCTTTTTGATGTCACTTGCAGCTTCAATGACCACATTTATAGATTGCAACAGCTGAGGATTGTGAAAGCAGCGCAGAAGCGCACCCATGCTGCAAATTTGCCTCGCTCTGCGCACGCACCTTCCCCGCTGCTGACTGAACCACCACAAGGTGCAGAAAAATCGCAAGAGCCTCAACGCCTAGCAAGTGCAATATGTATCTTTGAAATTTACAAGAAAATTATTTCGCACGCTGTACTCGGCCACTAGATTTCCCCGTGGCAAGTTTTTTTTTCTGCGGTCCCGTGAAAAACAAACATGGGATCCTACTGTACTGCCAAGCAGCTCAGTGAAGTGATAGTTAACCTTTCGCACATTGTCAAAATGCCGCACAGCTGGATCACTCATCACACACAGAGAAACCAGGATAGTGACCATTGTCAGTGTGATGTTCGACGGCTACAGTCTTCTTTACAAGTGCATGCGACAGGACACACTCCACAAGCAATAGCGAACGTATGAAGGGTCCCAAATCGGAATAAAAATGTAACAAAGGATTGGCAGACAGAACAGCTAACATCAGTGTTGGCACTGTATAAAAGCATGCAAGGGCGCCTGTGTAAGGGCCGCACCAAAAATTTCCGTCGAGACTGCACCTCGAAGGACTGCAAAAGTTCCGTCGAGACTGCATCTTTACTCAGATTTTTCGAAAAATATGTGGTTTTGGGCCACCAAACTGGACAATAAGATGTCACTTATGTATTACCCCTTATGTAATACCCCCAATCCTGGGGGCCTTTAAGGTAATAAAGCGAAGTGAAGTGAAAATGATGCGATGAATCCAACTATGACAAAACTGAAAAATCAAATTTTTTATCATTCTTTGATCCCAAAGATCCGTGTCCCCCATTATTCAAACTGCATGGAAGATCGAAAACTTGATCAAACAAGACGAAACAAAATGAAGCCTTTTAAATGGCGGGGCTGATATTCTCCCCGCGTCGGCACATTACGCCTGCGTGGTTTCGAATTCATACTGCTCTTGGATGTCGAACAATGGAACTTATCTATGCAGAGTTTGTGCCAAGGAAGAGCTAGCAGTGAAGCGCATGGGGAGCGTTCAGCTTCACAGAGGCTGCATGTGCGAAAGAAAATTGTGGTGCATTTCAAAGTGAGGTGAGGATACCCACAGCAAAATGTGTCGCAACCCTGATTTTTATACAGTCCAACCTCGTTATAACAAAGTCGCAATTTGCGCGGAAATTCGTTCGTTATATCCGATATTCGTTATAAAAGCATGCACTCAAATTCCGGCAGAAAAGGTCTGTTAATAAACCCAAGTAAAGGCACTTTAGGATGGACAGCACAGGGTTGAAAAAAATGCACTATTTTTTAATTTAACGCGTGGTATAAGCCTGTCAAACCTCGCCTTGCATCTCGTACTGGAAAGCAAGAGCGAACTCACAAGTCGGGATGCTGGCCAGGTGCAAAAACTAATTTATTTAAAAAACGACGTAATCTTCGTTTGGCGGCACTTCACACTATTTGACAGGTTAAATTTTTCGACGAAATCAACACAGAGCAGTGCTTTCCCGATGTCAGCTGATTTGGCCACAGGTAGGTTCCCGAGGTACCCCCTCAACTTCGCGATCTTCACATGCATTGCTGTTTGTAGCATCATCTGTAGAAACCACCTGATCAACAATTTCTTGGTCGGTCAGTTTGGGCGCCACAGCCACCAGACAAGACGTGGCAAACAATCCGACGGCGGTCATTAAATCGCTGCAGCCAGCCACTGCTTGCATAAAAGTCATTGTGGCCTCAGACGCAAGTCAGACTTCTCGCCTCCCTTTGAAGGACGGCACCAGACACAGGCAGGTTAAGCGCTATAACGTCCTTGAACCATGCAAACAAAGCATCTTCAACATCCTGGTGGTGACAAAGCCTTGCACTCTTGCTGTCATTCTTCACAACGCCTGCAGAGAGGACGTTTGCAACCTTCTGCCTTGCGCTCAAGATGGTTGATAGAGTGCTAGGCGCGACACCGAAGTCCGCGGCAATGACTTTTCCTTACGCCCGCTGTCAACCGCCCTGAAGATCTTTATCTTCGTTTCAAGCGAAACTGCTGTAAGTTACGACGCGTTCCGCGACGGCGTCTACAGAATGGACTGCAGAGATCATAGAGATAGCGCGGAGATAGCGCGCGAGTCGGCAATCGTGCCGGCGGGGTGGCCGGGGAGCACGAGCGTTGGTTCGATCACGTGTCAGTCACATGCTACGCAGCCGTTGATGCTAGATTCATTCGCTCTCCCTAGATGGCGTGGCGTGCGGAAGCGCGGGTGATTCAAACACATCTTAGGTGCGGGCGATTCAAAAGATCAAAATTTAGCGTATTTTGAAATTTTTTCCTCCTTGTTCGCGCATTTTGAGTGCTGTTAATACAGAACTGCTTCGTTATAACCGATATAGTGTCGAATTTTGAATTTTTCGTTTCGTTATACAGATAGAACTCCCATAGAAATAAAGCATGTCCAACCAAACTTTTCTTTCACTTCGTTATATCCGATAATTCGCTGTATCCGTGTTCGTTATAACGAGGTTCGACTGTATTGCAATACAGTCAACAACTGGCATTTTGATGGCAGACAAGACACCTTATTATGAGCAAGCCATAAAAAATTGCACAATGCCAGGACAAGACACCTCTTATGAGCAAGCCACCAAAAATTGCATACTGCCAGATGTGATGCCCATTTTCACTTTAGTCGCTAGGCCTAAATACGAAGGCCGACACCAATGGAGCACTTGCATCAGCAGTTTGTTGGTTCTTATTGTTTTGCCATCTTCGCCTTCTCATTGCAGGCCCTTCGTACTTCGGACACAGTGCAGTTCCCGCAGCGGCAGGTTTGCTTTCACGTTTAGACTTTGTCCCAAACCGTGTGTTCAGCGGCAACACGCCGAAGGCAGTACAGCAATCGCACGCCAAGCTCGTGAGAGCAGTTGGAGTCTGTCGTCTGTGCACACAACGCACGATGAGTTTTAGCCACGAGGAGCTTCAGAATGTGCACAGAACTACTGACCCCTTCCTCAGTTATATTGGCAATAAGTTAGTGCTTTTAAAGTGAAATTAATTTTTCAAACATTTTCGCGGTTCCCAGAGAGTCCGAAAAATCAGTCGTTGACAACAGACTGACTGTTGGATATTGGCAGCAGTGTTCCTGCTAGTGCAGGAAGGACTATACAAGTTGCAGGATGCATCTGAAATTACATTGGGATGCGTGCCCAATAAGTTAGCAGCTGATCTTTGGGTTCCAAAATTCCAGGCAGGGTTGACTAGCATCCCTTACTTTTTTTTTAATGCTGTAGCACTGAAGAAAATTCATATACCAGATCAATAAAAAGCTTGTGGTTGAAACAAAATTTGTCGGCAGAAAAACACCTGCCCTACCTCCCCATAGGTTAAAAAAACAAGATCAAATACTTGCAAACAGGACTAGAGATAGTGGATGTAAAATGATGGGCTTGTATTTCGCAAAGTATACAGGTAGAAGCAATATGAAAGGGAACACGGGAGTGCATTGCCGGCACACCTTGCGAAGCCGCCGAGAGCCGTTGAGAATCTGAGGCAAATCAGAGTAAGCGCAACTCCCTGTAAGCATGGCCAGCTACTCTTTCCATACATGCGCCTGGTGCCGTCCATTCTCGTCTGTTCTCAGCACAGCTCGAAACATGCTGGTCATGCGCCTCCGTGTTCCCTTTCATATTGCTTCTACCTGTACTTTCACAAGGATGTCATGAACTATGCTTTGCACTAGTGCCTTCCTGCCCATTGGGGAATGACAATGGAATGGTCAATAGCCACTTTCCACTTTGAGATATGAAGCAAAAAAAAAAATCCTTGCCTACCTGCACCAAGCACCGCTTGCAAATTCCGGCCTTGACAAGAGACTTGGCCACCCAACGAGCAGCATAAGCAGCTGAACGGTCGACTTTTGTTGGATCTTTACCAGAGAAAGCTCCTCCTCCATGGGCACCCCAGCCACCATAAGTGTCCACTATGATCTTGCGGCCAGTTAGTCCAGCATCCCCCTGCACACGTGTTGAAGAGATAAATGACAATGAACAGACCACTGCAAACAGCATTGTGTTGAAGCAATAGTGAACAAGAGGCGAAAATCTCTCGCCGTAACAATGAAGTTTGCTAGTGCAATGCATTTAAAAGCTGGTTCCAACAACACCTCCCAAATCAGACCACAAAAAAAACAACTAAAATAAATGGGCAGTAAAAAGTTTAAGGAAAGGAGCACGTTGTTAAGAGTGGACAACGTGGTCCTGGGAGCCGGGTGTGACTCATCGCAAAGCAAGGGATATGACGAGGCCTGGCGCCGGCGGCAGAAGCATAGACGACGACGGACGGGGTTGTTGCTCTCCAAATCACCGAACCGATCGAAGGACGCTGTCTCCCACGGGCCTGGGAGAAATTACTGTCAGACGAGTGTCGTCGTTAGGCAAAGATGCGGCGAGAACTTGCGACAGCAGCAGCAACGCTGGAAGCAGAGATGCACATGAAGCACGGCGGAAGCAGCGGTATACGTTGGCCGAGTCGGCCTTCGGGTCACCGAACAGGATGATGCTACGCAAGGTCACGCTGAGCGAGGCTGCTAATTGAAAGACGCTGTGTCGAATGGGTCTCGTGCTTCGGCCATCCGGCGGGGGAGTTCGAGAAAGTTCAACCACCTGCGAGAAGACTGCGGGATTCTGCTTTCCCACGGAGGCAACGCACAGAAAACTTGCGGCAGTGGTCAAGGTGACGCATCTGTGTTTGATGACTGTCTTCCCCTTCTCATCCCCCGAGCTGTGAGAGCTTCAGCACCGCCCCGTGCCGTGGGTGGTACCGCCAGCGTCATCAATGGCCCATCCGATTGGACAACGTTATTCGAACTAAGTTCCCCAGTCAGGGATCTGGGGAATGCGAACCGTATTTAACGGGATGTTGTTGTGTGATCGGAGCATTCGAGTCGATTCTCATCTGTAAATATGTAGAATAAACCCTTCTGTACAGTTTCCTCGATAACGCAGTCCGACATAGTCATTCGGAGCCGGTACCTGCGAGGCTAAACGAGTTAGTCATCTCCAGGACCCCTCCGTCTTCAACTCTGGTTCCAGCGGTGGGATAGAAGCCCCATCTTTAACACTGGTTCCAGCGGTGGGATTGTGGCCCCGTTCCTAACAACGTGAACTGCCTCTACTAAGCACCTTAAACGCAGCCTGGCAATAGCCTCTGACAAAATGCCAAAGCCTACAAGGGCATAGTACAGTATAATCTTGTTACTACGAACCTCACATTAACGAATTTTTCATATTTACGAACTTTTTCAAAATCCCCGCCAAAATATCTATATTTTCAATGTAAAAATATTTCACTACTACGAATTTCAAAATACCGAACATTTCAGAATAACGAGCATAATTTATTTGCCCACCTATTATAAATGCACCTCATTATTACGAACTTACCCCGGAGAAGTGAGCCGACTCCCCGAGAGGCACACGCTAACTCTGCTAATCGCCAAGGGCAGGCATCCGATACAATCCAGTCCAATCCGAAGCCGCCTCGCAACCGGAAGTTGGCTCGTCTCTCCTCCTCCGTTTTTTTTTCTCCCACGGTGTGCCACGGCCGGTCTCGACGTCTCGACGCGTGCGCTCTCTCCTCTCTCCTTAAGAGAGAGCGAGAGAGCGCGCGCGTCGAGACCGGCCGTGGGTGTGCATGTGACTAGACTACCTCCGCGCTTTTCTTTTTTTTGTGTGCGGCCGCCGCGAACGCGAGGCCTAGTCGTTTCTCGCCGCTGCGTGTTGACTGTGCTGACGATGAATTCTGCGGGCGCCAGCGTCAAGATGAAGCGACGGCAGTTCACGCTTAAGGAAACACATCGTTTCGGAAGCGCCTAGTGCAGCGCTGTTAAACCTTCGGCTCGGACTCCCGACAGCCATAAATGTCCGCCAGGCTGCCGAAATGGTAACTGGGGTGTGGTGGAACGTAAAGGCCTCGACCATCAACAACTGCTGGAGGAAAGCTGGCCTGGTGAAATCGCCGCTTCACACAGAAGACTGCGATGACGCTGATAGCACGGATGACGACAGCGCAAAAGAGGTGCGGACTGAAGTCACTGCGAAACTCTCTGTAGACTCTTCTGTAACTTTTGCCGACTACGCCGAGTCGGAAAATGCTGCCCCTGACTGTAGAAGACATCGTGAGCAGCGTTCGCGAGTATGGAGAGCGCGGCGAAGAAAATGAACTGGACGACGATGCCGACTCGCCGCCTGCAGACCAAGCGGCCGAACCTGTGTCTAGTGCGGAGGTTCTTGCATCCATAGGCAAACTTTGCACATTCATCGGACGTTGTAGCGATGTGCCTGATTCTGTGCTCCAAAAAGTTGACGTTGAAGAGTTCGTCCTGGGGCGCCTGTGTCGCACCCGCCAGAATCACGGATTTCTTCAAATAAACGAGCGCTGAACCTCTCGTTTGCGTTCCTGTTTGAAAATTACATAGCTTGTCGTGTGCCCTTCCTGAAGGTACAGTATTTTCATTGTCCAGTAATACTACTACCTTTTTTCGCGAGTCTTTCGTTATTACGATATTTCAAAATAACGAACGATTATTCGCGACCCCGCGAAGTTCGTTGTATCGAGATTTCACTGTATTCCTGCAGAGCCACTAATCAGAGAGTCTGATAAGTAAACATGCACTGACTGCCTATACGTGCGAGTGCCTATTTCCAAGTATGTTCACTAGAGGTCACTGGTGGGCTATGTACTATCACAATGGAAAGAAACGTGAACAGCGCGGCGCCTACGCGCTCCGCTGTTCGAATTTCTTTTGATGGCGCTTTTACCTACGTTGTAAGAAAAAGACATTAGAGTCGTCCTAGAATGCATCACGGACAACTCTAGAGCCTTTCTGATACCACCGAAGTTAAAGCATGTTTAAAAAAATGCGAACAGTGGAGCACCTAGGTCCCGCTCTGTTCGTGTTCCTTTCCATCGTGATAGTACTGGGCTGTGTAACCCAACAATTTACTGCATGTCACAAGTAGATGCAGCAGCACCCTACTATAGTAAACTCAGATATAGTAAAGTAAAACTAAAGTCCCATTTCACGTTCCATAAATGACTGTACATTTTTTTTTTTTTTTCATTTACAATAATAACATCTTTAATGAAGAAATGGCTAGTAAAGATGCCTGGCCATGGCAACACACACTATGCGAAATGATGGCATTGCACCATGCTCGCAGTTTGGGACATCTCAGCCACAGACACGTAACGGCATAATCGCAAAGCCAACAGTCAAAGGAAAATGGATATGGGAAACAATAAAACTGGTTTTGGTTTTAGGGGGTTAACGTCCCAAAGCAACTCAGGCTATGAGGGACGCCGTAGTGAACGGTCCGGAAATTTCAACCACCTGGGGTTCTTTAACATGCACCAAGAACGCACAGTACACGGGCCTTTAGCATTTCGCCTCCATCAAAATGCGACTGCCACGGCCGGGATCGAACCCGCATTTTTCGGATCAACAGCCGAGCGCCATAACCACTGAGCCACCACCGCGGCAATGAATTTTTCCGAAAAGCCTGGAAGCATGAGGAGTTCTGCCTGCTCTATCCACAGGATTGAATAACAGTGGACTGGGTAGCAAGGCAGTGCAGTTTGCCATCCGACTGTACCCCATAAACTTTTGTCCATGACTGTACAGCGAGTATATTTGTACAGTATATTTGTGCACTGCCATTTGTAGCATTTACTCTAGGGTCAGACAATTGTGCAATCCAGAGCAAATCAAGCCTACAAGTGACACTGCACATCTTACTTCCTGCCACAAAAAACACACCAATTATAAATTGCCTCGCAAGTTTCAAAGAATGTTAGCTGAAGAAGGTCATTTAAAGCTTACCATAGGACCAGCCTGTACAAATTTTCCACAAGGGTTGATGTGGTAAACGGTGCGCCGGTCCAGATATTTCGATGGGATCACATTCTTAACAACATGCTCCATCACTTCCTTGCGAAGTTCTTCCAGGGATATGTCCTCGGAATGCTGTGTAGACACCACTACAGTGTGAACCCGAATGGGCACTGCCTTGCCATGGTCAAAATAGTACTCGCACGTCACCTATGATAAGGAAAAAGGATGGCCATGGTTACAGAACTGTCAATAAACCCTCAAAACGTGCATTGTAAAATGACAACAGTGCTTTATGGTCAACTCAAGGTATCCAATGCGACAGCAGAACCATTGTATATACAGTGGACGACCGATTTTTCGGACCCTCTAGGGACCGCGAAAACGACCGAAAAATCAGGCAGTCCGGAAAATCAAATTTCACCGAAAAAATCACGAACTTTTTACCAGTATGCCGGAGAAAGCGGCCAATTGTATTGCACACATTCTAAAGCTTCTCATGACTATATTTCGCCGCGCGACATAACGTATAAACGCGTATAAGGGCTGCATTTTTTTTTCCAGATTCGAGGGCCAATTTTTGGGGTGTGGCCGATACACGCGATGTGCTAAAGAAATAATTTTTTTTAAGTAAAAACACACCAACCAAGGAATGAGCGACATTTATTCCACGTTAAATCGTCACTCACGGAGTATTTCGACTCTTGAGCTGGCGCTGTGCTCTAGTGCACGCTCATTCCAAAAGAAGCCGCGCAGCATGTCCGCCGTCAACGCGTAGCCGTTGTTCCGAAATTCCATCACATAGAGGAGCAGCTCTTCTTCCAGTTTGGAAACTCGCACGGCTTGCCTCGGAAAGCGCGCTTTTTGCAGCTTGTGTTTCTCTTTTGGTTGCACCATCATCGGACGCACTTCTCGGCCACGTCGAATTTCCTGCCCGCCGCACGCTTACCGTGTTCGAGAGCTAACTCCCAACCGTGTAGCTTAAGGTGCTTGCCCATCGCGCTATAACTGCGAAGCTCAGCGCCAGCACGCGAACGCGCTCACACGCCACAAAAGGCTGGAGCTGGCGATACTGATCTCTATGTAAATCGCGGAAAATCGCGGCGGAGAAAAAAAAATTGATGACGATGATGATCAGGCCGCCCGATGATGATAACGGCCTCGGGCGCCATCCATAGACGGCACTTCGAAGCTCCTATGCGCGCGCTGGCCTCCGTGAACCGCGCAGCGCCGGAGCAGATCGCGCAGGCCACGGCGCGCGCCGTGACCGCTGCGATCTGCTCCAGCGCCGCGCCCAAAGCGCGCTCCAATCGCGGAGGCCACGGCGTGCGCGTAGCCTCCGCGATCATATTCGCGTTCCGTATTCGGGACGAAAGGCTCGGCACAGATGAGTTCCGTGAACTCAGACTACGGTTCAAGTTCGTGCCACGGAAGACATTCAAGAACAGTACGAATTCGAAAACACGCGAGCACAATGTGCCGACTCGCGCAGAATTTCAGCGTCGCAAGTTAAGAGGCTCCCTTTAAGCTTGAATTTCATTTTGTTTGATCAAGTTTTCGATCTCTCCTGCAGTTTGAGTTAATGAGGTTCCACTCTACACATTATATGGCGGCTTGGGTACTGGCGGCGAGTGCGAACGAGGTCCGAAAAATCGAGTGGTCAGTTGCGGTGCGTCCGAAATTTCAAGCGCTATTACACATTGGCTCTATGGGCCATGTCGCGGTGCTGCGAAAAAGTCCGAATAAGCAAGCCTGTCCAAAAAATCAGCCGTCCGAATTTTCGGTCGTCGACTGTACAGTGTAATACACTTGTAACAATACCAGATATGATGACATATTGCTTAAAACGATCAGATTCTTTAGATTTGTCAATTCCCCCGTTGCCCCTATGTAAAAATAAACTGTGTATTCTGATGAAATTATTGGCGAAATAACTGACACAATAAGATTCTGGCCGCCCACAAGGTATTTATGACCAAAATTTGTCTGAAAGTTTGAAAAAAATAAAAAATATTTTGAAGCGAATTACATTTACTACACAAATGGTCCGGCGTGGCGAAATCTGTGAGGGGACGTTGCCGATGGCCTTGGGAGCTAAGCGCTATCGCCGTTGGAATCGCTACAGAGAGGAAAGAAGAGCTTGCTTGGTGGCCACTACGCAATGCTTTCTCACATCAGCATAGTTTCCGCCATTTCCGCCCATTTGTGCATCAGTGAACTGAGTAAAAATGGCAGCAACCAAGCACACGGCAATATCTCTGCAACCATTCCCCACTTTTGTCCTTGAGAATTTACTCTTTTCTTAGAACATTCCTTCAATTTCACGCTGTCTGCAGCAGCGCAGACCTTGGAGACATGGGTGCCTCCCTCGGCAAACTTAGCAAAGCACCAAGGGGCGCCCTTGACAGAAGCCCCTGTGGAGGTGGCTACATGCATGGGCTAATACCTACATGCATGGGAGAATACATGGGTGAGTTTTTTCTGCTTTTTTTTGCTCGTCCAGATATAACAATAATTGTTTATAACGATTGTATTTTCCAGTTTCCGCAATATCATTATAAGTGCACTGCACTGTATTCCCCACCTGGTTGTATGGCATTACAGGCCTGGATACTACAATCCATGTGAACATTGTAAACTGCTGCACAAAGAAAGGACAACTGTAGTCCAAGAGCTCCAAAAACATACCGTGTGTACTGCCCCCTCATATCTTTAAAAAAAAAGGCACCATATTACTCTAAATGCAAACTGAACACTAATATTAAGGGCCCCGGTGCATACGCAGGAGTTGGAGCTGCCCACACAATTCCTGCTCCTATGAAAGAGAATTAATATCCAACACATTAAACCACCCTCCTCAAACTTGTACCCTACCCCTTGGGAGAGCTGGCTTGCACCACGAACAAATCAATTGATGCATTTCAGTGCTGCTCCTACTCCAGCACATCCACAATAAGCTGGGAGAGGAGTGGAATACATACGGCTGTAGCACTGGTCTGGAAGAGACAATTTATTTTTATGCGAAGCATATTATTAGAGCTACACTACAGCCCATCGAGCGCGGCGGTGGAGCTACCATTGACCTTTAGCGTGACCACGTGACACCACGTGACAACATGACGTCACAGCAGAGGAGAGATGGGCTGCCGGCTCACGCGGTCGGCCGCGGCAGTGGAGGCTCCACATCAGAGGCGCTGCAGCTGACCACGTGACGCTACAGCAGCGGTATAAAGCTGAGCTTGCCTCGCTCTCCGGGCACTTACGAGGCGGCCAGGTGTATGCCGCCTAGAAGCAGGGCTGATTTGAACGAGAAGCGAAAGCTTCAGCGTGCCACAGAGACCGATGAAGAGCAGGATGAACGTCTGGCTAAGCGGCGTGCTCAATATGCGGCTCGGCGACAACGTTCTACAACAACTGAAGAACAAAGCGAGGAACTTTACCAAGCCTAGCCATCAATATGCTTCGCATCTGACTAGGCTTAACCTTAGCTAAGCCTCAGCCATTTTTTCTCTTGCACTCAATATTTCAGCTTCACTGTCTGCTCCCTGACCCAAGGAGAATACCAGGAACAATTTTAAAAAAAATCAAAACAGAACATTGGAGGTACATATACGAAGAACTGCCTGGCTCAGAGCTGAAAGCATTTACACTTTACACTCACTTGAGTCTTGGAGTCGGGCCCTGCCCAAGGAAAGGTTCCATCTCGGCGAAGCTCAGCCAGCCGCTTGTTCAATTTGTGTGCAAGGACCACTGTCAGTGGCATGCACTCGTCAGTTTCATCTGTGGCATAGCCAAACATGAGACCCTGCAATAGATCAACCAGAACGCTGCTGTTGTACTCCACTTTTGGGTACCGGATCTCAACATGCACTGCTCCACCCAACCAAACATCAAAGCAGCATTAATATACAGTGAACCCCAAGGGACCATGAAGATTGCTCATATCTAATCAGGAGTGCTTCCAAAAACAATGTTTGAGCATGCAGTGTGTGTCCAAATACCTCTTCATGAAACAAATGAATGAAAAGGCCTTTCAGGAGAAAAGTGACTGCAATATAAGCATTTACTGCACTCCTGATGGTCTACTACATACAACAATAATAAGGCATCAGGCACTGCTGACTGTTAGTCTTTTTTTTGTGTGTGTGTGTGTTGTGAAAAAATGACTGGCTGCTACAAAAGCAGACATCTCACTTAACTTTCCAAGGTATCTTTCAGTGCCCTCGCGATGTTCAAAAAACTGCACTAAATTATCCATGCAAACATCAGCTGCATAGCAGGTCATTTTATTTATTTATATTTTATACACAGTACCTACAGCGCCCTCACTGGGGCATTATTGTAGGGGGGAGTGCAGGTTCAGAGATAACATCCCTGCTGTCATTGTCAGCAGCAGTTTCTCATGTTAGGTCAAGCACCTCTTCAATTACAGCTTCCAATGTGTCAGCCCTACACATTTACACACTTTGATCAATGCTGATATAGGCACTAATGTCAATGAAAACACCCTTACTGCTCAGCTTAGGAACAATGCTTCTCTCCTCTAAGTTTACTGTGCAGTTCCCACTCATAGTATTGCAGTCATTTTGAGCTGAGCAGTCACTAGGCGCCACAAACCCCGCATGGCGGAAGGCATAGACAATGGTGGCTTCATTAACTTGCTCTCAAGCACTTGTCAGAAAGTGGACAGCCCTTAAAGGGGTCGGTAACACCGCGTATATTCCGTTTAATATTTTAATGTCCTCCCAAAACCACATTCATGGCTCTGATGTTGTCCCCACACAGTGGCGGGTTTTAGCAGCGGATATGACATCACCTGGCGCGAGCTTGACGACTGACAAACAGTAAATACACTGCAAATTGTGTGAATAAATAGAGAAACATTTTGTCACCTGTCTGAGTTTTATATTAGATCAACAAAAACAACTTTTTTGTCTTCGATAAAAGCCCTGCAAAGCAAGTAAAATAAAAATACACCACCAGGGGCTCTGGCATGGAAACGACGCTGCCAGTCTCAGCAAGAACGAGTTAGCAACCATAGAGTGCAAACTTCCGCGACGTGCTCTGGCAGGCTGTTTTGATTGATTGCGCCAGATGCCGTCATTGGGAGAGCGAAATAGGAGTGGGAAGACCCGCCAAAATTGAGTTGAGGGCAGCGTTTTGTTTGCTTGTATTTTGAAATTTCTTCATTGAATAACTCCCGTTCCTGTGCATCGATGCCTGTAATTCTTTTTAAGTCAGCATCTGTGTGACATAAAGAATCCACCTGAAGTATAGCTGGTATCCCCCCCAAGCTGTGTTTCGCAGCTCCTTTAACAGGAGACTACTTAATACCAGGCTCCAAAAGTTGCCCATTGCAAATTCCAAAATTCCTTGTCACCAGCATATCTTGTTCTCACCTGATCTCCGGCCCCAATGTCTTCCTCCCTTCGCTGCTGGTGAACGCCAGCTGCTATCTCAGGACTTTGCTGCTCAATAGCCACCAGCACGTTACACGTCCTGTAGTCAAAGCCTGCAAAATGAAGAGCAATAGCAAGGCAGCATTTGGTGAATTGTGATGTTTACATGCATCAAAAATAATGTCACTGAAGTGGACCCATACGAATCTAGCAAGGCCATGGCACAAAGCAAATTTGTGTAGTAGAATTGGAAATTGGTTTTTTGAGGAAAGGAAATGGCGCAGTACCTGTCTCACATCTCGGTGGACACCTGAACCATGCCGTAAGGGAAGGGAGGAGTGAAAGAAGAAACTGAGAAAGATGCCGTAGTGGAGGGCTCCAGAATAATTTCGACCACGTGGGGATCTTTAACCTGCACTGGCACCGCACATGGGCGCCTTTGCGTTCCACTTCCATCGAAACGCGGCCGAGTTCGAACCCAGGAACTGAGCCAAGCGCCCTAACCACTGAGCCACCACAGAGGGTCAATTCGCATAGTGGCAATAGCACAGCGTTGCAAGTCCGACTTCCTCACCAGGTGTAGAAGAATAAGCAAAGAGTAGATTACAGGTGGAATGTGCCTTTTAAGCGCCAGTTCCAGCACAGAATACACTCACCAAAGAATTGCATGCAACAATTTTATATATTACATGTTCGCTGTCACCTTCACACCATGTCAAATTTTTAGCACGCATATGCACCAACTAGCTCAGCTTGCCAACCTTTTACCCAGGTCTAGTTTAAGTATTTTGGACATAGTTTCGAGATGCTGGAAAACCATAAGTGCCGATTTACACCCCAGACAGGGCGTCGACAAATTGAGTTGCTATGCTTGTTGCCCTGATCAAGTTGGACAATGGATGCAAAAGCACCGCGAGCAGCAGCAGCTGCAGGAACGATTAAATGCAAGTCCCTCACAAAATTTTTATTAAGTGCTTTTCCAACAAGCTCACTGACAGCCATAAACCACCAGCTACATTAAACCATAGTGCACAGTTATTTGGAAAAACGAGTATGCATACAAATATGAATGTTCATTTACTCATGGTTTTGAGTAAGTTATTGTTGGCCATAAGGACTGGCAAGAAGCGACAAATTAACATCAGAATGCAACTGCTGTGCATAATCGTGAAGCGCGACTGAAAATGAAAATGTGGAGCGTGGATTCAAGGTCCAGATTCTGGAATCTGTTACACACATTCTACAGGCTGCCTACTGGAGCATGTTTCTTTGTAGCCAATCACGATTGGGTCATTGGGTCATTCTGTGGCAGATAAGTAAATCTGGTGCAGATTTGGTGCCCAGCTCCAAATCTGCTAACGGCATTCACCCCTAGTTAAAATCAGAGTTTGGCTGCCAGGCATACAATGCCTAAAAGAGCTTAATGTTAAGAGGCAAATTTCATATTTCGAAAAATGTTAACAAACTGCTCACAGAACAGGTTGCGCATTACGTGCTGCAGTTTTCCGTCTGCAGTTTTCCTTCTTCCAACTAAATCTGCAAGCTTTATAATTGAAAGCTTCGCTTTTCTTCCAGAGTAACACTACAGAGTGGCCTATGCAACCTAAAGGCAACTAACCAACATTTCAAAATTTGCACCCCTATGAGCCAAAATGTTTAGGTTTATTCTCTGAAATAAATCATTATGATGCTGCAGCATGACAGCAACAAATGCACACCTAAATAAGCTAAGCCCTCGATCTCACAGGAAGTGATAGCATGAATAAGGGGAAAAAAAAAAAGATCAACCATTAGAACGACCAGTCAGGGACCACAGCACCTCTCATAATTCGTTAAAAACTTCTCTACTAACAAGGTGAGGGTGCACACATGTGGCACTCAAAATGCCACACGTCTAGAGCGACAGGGAAGGGGTGGGGCTCTCTTGACCCTTTCAGGCCTGGCAGATCACTGGAAATATCTAGTCTGGCTTTTGCATAATGCATGTGAAATCCCTTCGGTGCATTACTGGAAGGTACTTCCTAAAAACAGACTGCAAAAAAGCATCAATTCAGGCAGTTTACTGTACCGTTTGAAGTAGCTGAATCTAAAGTACCTTAAAAAAAGACAACTGCCTCAACTTTTGCCACAGTGAAAGGAAAGAAAGAGTAACACTAATTACTGTCTAACATTTATCACAAAAGATCTCACTAGACCACTTGGGACTTCAGAAGTGGCAGTGGAAAGTAAACGAAATTCTTGGTCATTTCATGCAGACCTTCATTTGCAAACCTTTTACACATGAAGCCTTTTTTTTTTTGTACAAAACTGATGCGGTGGTCAGGGTGGCACCTCCAAAGCTTTCATCCAATGCCATTCAGTCCCATTGTAGCTTTTCATTAAAAATTGAAAAATTTCGGCACAAATTTTCACACACACAAAAAAAAATCCATGACCCGCAATACGAGGAGAGTTGTCTGGGAAAGTGAGCAGCATGCACATGTTTATTAGCTTGGACGGTTCTCAGGCCTAGAGGAATAAGGGAAGGGAGATGAGACAGGGTCATTCGCTGTGCTATAAGGTCACTCTCTAGGAGCGAGTAAAGCATTGCCCATTAGGAGTTAAGCGATCTGGGAAAGGAAAAGAAACCACAAAGCTCTAAACATAAATATTACCTTTGGTGCTGCAGTCATAACCTATCTTCTTAACAGTCTCTCGCACAATTCGCTGGTAATCAACCACAGCATCTGATGTGATTTCTCCAAACACCATGATCATTCCGGTCTTCGTGGCAGTTTCTAACAGAAAAAGGAATGCAGTAATGTAATTGAAGCTTTATTCCCAAAATGTTGAGAACAAGCCACGGAACAAACGCTGATATGTTAGCTTGAGGGAGTCTGTGGCCTTGATAGCAAGCATAACCACCAACCAAAGTATTAATATAAACAAGGAACACTGCCTTTTGCTTTTCACAGTTCCTTCCATGCCCCGCCCCTTATGTGCAAGATAAGAAAAACAGGCATGTCAATGACTCTCTGAATACCCACACAACAAAACAGCAATACTTACCACACGCCACTTTGGCATTAGGGTCTTGTCTCAAATGGGCGTCAAGTATGGCATCACTGATCTGATCACACATTTTATCTGCAATGAAGTTAAAACAGCATATTAAAACATGCAGCGTGTACTGAACAGTTTATTAAATTCACAACATAAAAACTGTATCATTATAGTACCCAAACAAAATGATTCACTAGGAGGCAACAGTAGGTGCCTGTGGCAGGAGCCACTTGGCATCCGGTGCAGATTCTCCAAGACAAAACAACTTGCAATTAGCAGTTTGCAGCAACGGCTGCTTCAGAACACATCTATAGGTGGCTAGTACACAGCAAGCATCCCATACACCACTATGGAGCACTACTCATAGCTTCCACAGTGGAGGAGGATATAGGTGGATAAAAGAGGTGCACCGACTTTCACCACACTCCTCACCCTCCAACATGATAGCTGCTACGATGTATGTGCAAGATATCTAGTGTAGCTCTGCAAAAGATGGTCATGCGAAAATATGACAAAAGAAGAGCAGACTGCTACTATTTTAACAGCCGTATATTGAGTGCAAATCGGTTAGGTCACTGAATGAATATATTCCACAATATGTCTGTTCCATGGCCTCCAAACACGTCCCTTCACAACAGGAACAATTTTTTTGATTTCGCAATATTGCAACAGGGGCCTGAGCTGATTGAAGTTCAGAATGGCGCAAAAGACACACACACAGGAAAAATAGGGGATGACACAAAGAGCGCCTTTGTGTCATCCCCTATTTTTCCTGTGTGTGTGTCTTTTGCGCCGTTCTGAACTTCAATCATGAACCAACTAGCCCCAAAGCAAGTTCTTCTGCCTGAGCTGAGCTGAGCTAGTTTCAAGCTGGCCACACTTTAGCAGTAGTGAAAATTTTGCACGTGGCACTCTGGATACAGTGCGGCAGATTACCAAATGGCTATGCCACCACTACAGTCAACACCACTTTTCAAATGGGTACTTGCATCAGTCAGACGAGACTACGAGAGAAACCTTGGATGTTTGTGACTGACAAATATGCACCTCTCTGTGGCTTGGAGTGATGAAAAGCAGTTTTTTCTGGTACCTCCGTGCCAGGTGCACAATAGAAAGCTGATGAATCGTGGCTGCGGGCTATTGCCTGTACTGCCCAAATGTCACAACGGTTAGAAGGGGATCAAAAATGGCTCTCCAATTTATAAATACTTTAGATAGGTAGCATGTAATCGCACGGGTGCCACGGCAAAGCTCTCACTGTGAACGAAGCAGGTGGTGACGAGCGGATCAGGAAAATGCAAGTTTTCACGCTTCTGGTCTAAGAGATTGCGGCCACCATGTCAGTGCAGCCCCAGTATCGCAATCAAGACAAAATGGAACCACCAAAAACGATAACATGACAAATTCAGTTTTATTACCTTAACGAACTTCGCTACACTAACACAAAGGCTAACAGCAAACTAACAATGCATGACAATCTGAGAATTCCAAACCCTTTTACACAGTTTTCTCAAGTTTTATACGCATACTTGAAATCCTCTGAAAGCAGTGACAGAGGAAGGAAAAGAAAATGTGCATTTCAGCCGCTTGAACCTATACGCATAAATCAATCAGTGGTGTCGCAACAGCTCGTACGAGTTCTCTCTAAAAAAAGCGCTCGGCCTTTTAACAGGAACACTTCAAACGCGACTGTTCCATATACTTTTGACGCATAACACAACGGGCGCGCCAAACCGTGAGAGTGAAAGCGTCGTTGATTGCAACCAAGCGGAAACGCACAGCCATGAAAGAGGTGAGTAATTCCCGTACTTTGGCATTCTGTCGTCAGCGTCATGATACGTTATCACAAAGCAGCCCTGCTTATCGACAAAGTTAGTGGGCAGGTCTAATTGTAGGCGCCGCGACGGCATGCGAGCGGCAGGAGTATCGACGATGCAGGGAGCGCGAAGCTGAGGATCGCTACGATTCGCGCGCATGATGAAACCCGCGCAGTTCGCGCAGTGGATTCCGGCAGAGGACCACGTGAGTGGCAACCGAGCACCAAACGTCCAGTGATGGCTAAATCCATCAGTATATGTCTCAGGGTAGCGCTGCTGCGCTTAACACTTCGCCTGGACCTTAAGCTTCACCCCGCTATGCCAGCACTGCTCCGCAAGTTACGGCGAAAACGCAGACAACTGTAGCAAATGTGCTGCCCTTTAAACAAGCGCGCTAACCCTAACACAGGAGCGTGTGAATCGCGCACACAGAAACGTGCTACTCGTCGCGGTCTCACCATGAAGCTATGCGTCGATCCAAATACCCATGCCAGCGCCGAACCTCAAAACACAAATTACGCGCTAGTTTCCGCGGCACTTAAGGCTAGGCGTTCCTACAAAGGTATTATTTGCAATTAATTGCAAAAGAAGGTTGTTAGGGCCTTTACTGTATGAAAACTAATCACACTGCTTCTATATAAGATCGAGCTGAGTTTCAAATACTTTAAAACAGCTGTAGCTTCCTTTCAGACGAGCACCTTGGGAATAGCCCCACAAAACCGAAAAGGAGCCGAGAATGTATGGACTACTCACCGGTATGTCCCTCGCCGACGGATTCTGAACTGAAAAGGAAGGTCTCCAACGAATCATCACCAAGTTCTTCATTGTCGTGTACGTCGTGCAACGCTTCACCGTTTGTTACAACGTGATTACCAACATTATTGATCAATGCCATGATTACAACCGAACGGAAAACAGCAAAGCGTGCACAGACGTACCACGATACGGACAGAGACCGCCGAGATGGCTGCGCTCGCATTTATATACCCACGCTTGACGTCACGTGACAAAGCTCCGCCTTCTCGGAAAAGGCGCCATCTTCAACAGCTGCCGGATGGAAACTTCCTGCATGGCCCGTTCAAAGGACAAATCGACGTCAACCAAAGCCGTTTGCTTTGAGTTAGGAACGTATGAGTGTACCCGCACGTGTAAAGCTTCTTCCATTTTTCTTTTTAAGCGGTTCCTTTAGTTTTCTGTTCGCGCTGCCGCACTGACTGCCGAGGCGCTCATCGCTAGTGAAGATATGGAAAGTACCCATTCTTAAAAATTGGGACTCGCTACTTTATATGCGCAATTTATAAAAACCCTTATTTTAGACCAGCACTGTTCATTCGATGCGGTTGTCCCAAATTTTATTTTCATATTTCTACGCGCCGCAAGTCCAGTGCCCAGAGGTTTCCCCGGGAATTGAAATTAGGTGGTTGTCTAAATTTCTGGGGGGGGGGGGGGGGGAGTGTTGCTGAGGGTTTTCATTTTTTTATTTGCGTCATTCATGTGTCTCGTAGAGCTAGCAACGTTAATGACTCCAATATTCATGCCAAAAATTGCGAACAACCACTTCATTTACACAAGGACTGAACTCGTATTTACGAACAAACAAAACTAAAGAACAAAGACTACATAAAATGTGTAGAGAAACTACGCGGTAGTTCACATTACTATCAATAAACCTGATAACAAAAACTAGCTGTTCAGCAAACAGTTGCGTAACGCAGATGTGAGAAACGTTGTAAAATATGCACACCTGTGAACTAGGCATAAGAGATCAGCTCAATAATTACACATACACATCAGGAAGTAGAATCCATGGTAAATGCTGTATACACACACCGAAGGTGTACATTGGAGCTTTGATATCAGCCACGGCAATTTGCATGAGACCGACACATCTAGATATGAATTTACGGCTGCTACACATAACAATTGCTTGAATTGCTCAAGTTGATGTCAGGACGGCACGAAAAGAACAAGGACGATAGAGGCACAAAAACACAACAGGACAGGCGCCTGTGTGTTGTGTTCTTGTGCCTCTCTCGTCCTTGTTCCTTTCGCGCCGTCCTGACATCAACTACAGATATACGAACCAACTAGCCCAAACCAAAGTACTTCTTGAATTGCTCAAGCACAGACATTTTACACATCCCGACCATTCACTCAATTACTAAACTAGTAATATAAATATAAACAAGCACGTGAGCATTTATGTACTTCCTACTAATATAACAAATATATGTGGACATTCTCGAACACATTCCGAACAGTTACATCTGCCTGAGTTTCTTGCTGTGATATCTTGCTATGATACTTCCTTGCTAAAACAAGGAAGGGGGGGGGGGGGGTACACTCTCCCTAGGGCCCTTGGGAGTGTTAGGGAAATCACTGTCAGCCTCTACCGCAACACGGGGGGGGGGGGGGGGGGGGGATGAAGGAACTCTGCTGCTTATATAAAACCGCATAGAACTATAGAACTGCATGTTTGCGCATCTTGCTTTTTCGTTATCGGTCCCATGCGTTGCTGGCCTAGTTTGCTCCGCCATGTTGTTACTGTAATTACTATGCTGCATTGTGAACCTTGAAATACGTCCCGGTAGGAGCACGGCACCGGGGCCCGCAGTGGAGCTTTCACAGCGGAACAGACAGGCTCAAGAACATCGCTGAGGGCTTCGTGAAGAGAAGCGCGCGACTTGCGCATGTTTGATCTCGCGACACAAGTTCATCGCTCTGCAGGCGGGGACGCGTGTGTACATATACACTGCGACCATTCGGCGAACCAAGGCACTTACACCGAGGTCATCCAGAGATTGCGGCGGCATATCACCTCTGCTTTTGGTTTCGGTGACTGGCCCTGGCTGCACAAATGATTATTGCAGCAGTAGCTGGAGCAGCAACCGTGGCAGCAATAATTATAAACAGCATGCGCGATTTCGCGCCGGTGACAATTAGGGGTCCGGTTTGCCGTGTCAGAGACTGCGCGGCTCGAAGTCGTATATAAACTAAGGAGTTTAGATTATACAAAAAACTCGTTTCTCCTCTTGTCCGCACTTGCACTGCGCAGAAATGCGTCGGCCGTTTACGCGCACAGTGATCAAACCCGCGGCCCGACGTTCAGCAGCTGCAAGTTATGGTACAACACGTGCACTGTGAGTACCGCGAAGGCGGGTGTTGATTGAGGAGCCCGCGCTGGGTCATATGCTCTTTAGGCGAGGACGCCGCGCCTTTTCGCTGCCGTCGCAGGCTCTATCGCGCCTCGGCGCTGCCGCAAGGCGAATCAGCGCCGCGACGCGAATGACGAAGACACGACCGCTAGGCTTCGGAAGGATGGCGCCTTTTCTCGGACGTGAGGCGCGTCTCGCTGTTTGGAGAAGCCAAGCTGGGAAAGAAGCCGCGCTCGAAGAAACCCTACTCTGCCTCGAACGTACTGGTGTTGCGGATCGGCGCCGACACCATTTCGACACGGACGACACAGCAGGCGCTACGCTGCAAGTCAACAGTTTGCGCCGCACGACGCGTTCGTCGCATTTTCGCGCACTGTGGAATTTGATTGGCAGCGAGAGACGCGTTTGTCAAGTTCATCCTCGGCGTTGTCGCGTCCTGACCGCTGGTATGCAATGCGAGCGAGTGCTATCTCAGTTTCGATGCGGCTGCCGCCGCGAAAAATCATTTGGAGGGCACCGTCGGCGTAGCCCAGCCGCAGCAGCGCGACTACAACCAGAACGCAGCTCAACAAAGGCGGAAGAACAGCATCGTGAAACCTGTCGAATTTCTTGCGCTCTCAGTGCGTAAAAACTGGGATAACGTGATTTACCTAAGCGCTGGTTAGCGCACTTTTGTGACTCATAAATTGCTCTTGAGGGTCGATGCACGAGTACTCGCTCCTTACAGTCTCGGATGGAGGGCGCTCTCTGCTGCCATCGGGCGACGTGCACCTACTGGTGCCGTCCGCCCGGCTCGACCTCGGGTCACCAGGGTCGGGCCTCGGCGGCCGAAGCCGTGCACAAGGGCGTCGAGCGCTTCGCTCCCCACGAAACAACGCCGCCGCCGCGGGGCTCGCAAGAACGACCGCGCATGCCACGTCTGGGAGAGAGCTCCGCTGCTCGGCGTTGCTTCCTACAGGCTCAGCACAAACACAACACGGTCGAGTAATATAGGCCGCACAAGCCTTGGCGATCACTTCACCAGCTTTTCAAAACTACACTAAACGCTTTTTCTTTTCGGCGGGGTAAAGGAAACGGGTACGGAGGGAGGGAGGTGGCTGAGGAGGGTTAAGGTGAAAAGAGAGCTTCGCCTTTTGTGCGGGGGTCGACAAACAACATTCCGATGGGGTCCTTTTTTTTTTTTTTGGTACCCCTCTTAGTCCTCTTCCTTTGCACCTTTACGAAGCCAGCGGAAAGTTATTCGCAAAAAAAAAAAAGAATCCAAAATTGACGACCGATGAAAACAACAGTCAATACAATTGTGTGGCATTCTTTGTGCCTGCTCTTCATTCGGGCATGGCGAGAGACACCTGAGGGTGAATTGTTTTTATTACTTTTTCGTGCCCTCTGTATACATTTGTAAGCGAAACTTATCACGAGTGCGATAGAGGTGAAGTAGAAAAAAAAAGCGGTGTGGTCTGAGAGGAAAAATTTTCATGTTTAGACAATAGGTAAGTTAATGGACGATTTTTTTTTTGTGCGGAATAATTAATTGCAAGGCAATTTAACGGCTGACCACTAGTGGGGCCTATAGCTGCTCCCGAAATAGCTATTTGATCCAGCCGACTCCACTGCACCGGTTTCCCAGGAAGCAAGAAATGAAGTGAGGGACATAGAGTCCTACAATATTTCTCTGTTAAAAGAATTCTGGACCATTTGAACGTACAGTGTATCTCTGGCTCCGTTTTCATTTTCTTGTCGTGTAGTGCTGCATTATCGCCACTGTGAACGAAAGGCGAAGTCTTGGGTAACGACTAAAAGGGGGAAAAATAAATGAAACAAACAAATCAAGCTGAAGGAAGATGGAAGGGTGGTGACAACGCTGCGGCTGTCGTCATGGCTGACGCCGTTGCAGTCTGACAGCGTAGTGTAGTCAGGGGAGGAAGTTTTGGTTTAGCTGGTCGAGCCTCTGCGTAGCCGACCATCCAGGAAAGTGGCCTTGCCGCAACCTTGTCTTTGTTCACGCACCTTGGCCTCTCTAAATGGTCTTTTGTTGGGGGGGAAAAAAAAAACAAGGGAAAGGTTCCGGTAGCTTCATTTGGAATTCCATTATGGTGTCATATATACAAAAAAAAGTGCTGGGGATCAGATTTCTCCAAACCAAAAGCCCTGCCGGTGTTAACAATGAAGCTGTGTGGGTGAAATCACCCGAGACGTACTGATTTTTGATCCCTCCATTTCTCTCTCTCTCTCTCCCCCCCCCCCTCCCCCCCTCCTAGCCGGGAACGAAGCAGCGAACGAAGCCTCGTCGACAAGGAGCACATGACGACCGGCGAAAGAGGTGCAGAGGAAGCTTGCGTGGCAGCTTATAATAGACACTGCCGGCAAAAGTAGGGAAAAAGAGGCAGCTAACTCTACGCTGTAGCTCTTCGCCTCATTGTTATTATTTGCTGTAACTTTTTTCCTTTTTTTTTTTTGAACCTCCAGCGCTGCATACGGAGAACAAGGTTGCACGCCATTTCGCAAGTGCTCTGCTACGAGAGAAAAAAAAAAAGAGAGGAACGAACCAAGACTGAGGCGGTGCTATCGATTGCCACAAGAGATGGAGTCGCGGGCTCCGTCGCGTTGCGGCGAACGCATGGTGGCATAACTGCTAGGGATCATCGTTAGGGAGCGGGGAAAATTTCCTGCACTGAAAAGTCCCTATCGTGGCTCCCACAATTGCAAGGCGTATCGCTCACTCCCTTCAGGAGATTCAGATACCTAAAATGGCGACTCTATTCCAGGCCGAATTGAAATTAAAACGAAGGCAGACCTTCGAACCGTACTAAAAACAAGGACATCATTTTCGTATCTTCCACGCTTCATTCTCGAACAATGTTTGCGGGATTAGCTCTCGCTGCGACGGCTCGTCGCGTCGTTCGCTCAGCGGTGAAGGCTGCGACGGCGAGCTCGTATCGGCATAACTTTTGGCCCGTCGAGCGCATCGGAGTGCAGCTGCGACCCGTGGCCGCTGTAGCGGCAACAGCTGCCTCCGCAGGCGATGGGTGAAGAACAAAACGCGCAGGACGGGCTCAAAAAGCGAACGAGTGCTTCATCTGTGTGTGCCCGCGACGCGGAACCCTGGAGGGAAAGAAAGTGAAGAAAAAAAGCGGTAATAATAAACAGAACAACGAACTTGAGAGGAGGGTAAAGATGACGAGGGCCGAGCAGGGAATGTCATCAACGAGCGGAAGTCTAAAAAGCCGGGGCCCTATACGCACCTGCATCAAATGCTCCGGCATGCACGGAATCTGTATCGCGGAGCAGCGCAGGCACACGGGCGAGTAAAGAAACACAGAGCGCGTAGAGCGCCTTGTCTGTGTGTTTCTTTACTCACCCGGGTACCTGCGTTGTTATAAGATGTAACACCAACTTAGCTTATACTTGTATCACAGGCTCAGCGCAGCTTTCCATGTAACAATGTATACCATTGTCATGTGCCATGTAACATTTAGGGAGGTTGGTGTCTGTCTTTTCTTTGGAATACTTATGCGGCGGATGGGCTGTTTTCAGAGGCCTCCTGAGATTCCGTGCTATCTCCGTGCAATTTGTCCAACGGGCAGGGCGTCGCGCCGAACGGGCGATGGCGTTCCGTGGACTCCCTGGCAGCGGTGCAAAAGACGCTGTAAGGCGAAGCTTAAGCGTCCTCAGATTTTTAGTGCCCCCTTGTATTATGAGCTGTTTTCTCCGTCATGAATACAAGCACTTGACCAACTTCCGATTATGCTGAAAAAAAAAAAAATGTTCTGCCTGTCAAGCTAGGGTTAAAAGCTGTCGCTTCAGCCTCGACACACTGCCGGCTGGACCATGAACCGATCTGAGCCAGAATTTGCGCGTACCGCGCTTCCAGAGGGCGAGGTTTACTCGTGCACTTCTCTCTGTGAATACGTTACCGCCAGGCTTTGCATCGTTCGGCGTCCTGCGAGAAGCCTGGGCGCCGCTCTGAACAGCCTGGTCAGATGATCAGTGAGCATATACAGGAACACTACAGAGGGTAGATTCCGGACACCTCTGGTGTGGCGCCTGCGGCGAACTGCTCGAATACGCTATCGTGTAGAGAAAAGCGAGGCAGCGACACCACTAGCGACAGTTTTTGGGAGGGAGCGCACGTCGCTTCGCGGCGAACAACGCGCAGTCGAGTGGCTCGTCGTCGGGAGTCTCGCGATCGACGAGGTACGCTTGCTTTGCCTTTGACAGTTCGGTGGAGCGCGCTTTCACGTGACCCGGCCCGTTCAAACACAAACGCGGCTGTGGGAGCGCTCCGCTGTTCGGCGAGGGGGACGGCTACCGGTGGTCTTCGTGGAAACGGAGGTCGGAGGAGAGGATAGTGCGCCGCCGGCTTTTGAGGCCGAGGCTGCTCCGTCGTCTCACACCCTTCTGGGGTCATGGTCAAGGGAGGGAGAGAGAGAAAAGAAATGAAGGAAAAGCGCAAGCAGAGGCTACAACAGCAGACGCGGGTACCACAGACGTAAAGCAAAGCGACGCGCTGGAGCAATTCCGAAGCATGCATTTAATTCCGAAGCATACGTGCAGGCTTGAAGATTTATCGCTGCAAGAAGCGTCGAAAGTGGACGGAGACGAGATAAAGGCCTCAACAGAGCATGCGACTCGTACCGACTCACGGTTAGTATGGCCATGGCGAGTGCGCTTCAATCGAACGGCCGCGGCATGACTTAAGTTACCCAGTGTCTCTGTAGGCGTTATAATGTCGCAGCACAAACCAATGAAAGGAAACCAGCCGTACAGCGTGCCGGTTGCAAAGTGCGCAAAGCGCATAGCGGCTAGACAGCAGTAGGCCAGCCAGCGTACGCGTAAGTCGACATGATTCGCACTCTGTGGCCAGATTTGTCGTCTGAATGCCAGCAGCAAGCTCTCCTCTCCTTCCTCTCTGCACGTCGGCCTAGAAAGTAATCTTGAGCGCCTCATTGATCTGGGGGAAAAAAACTGGAGGGGGCACTTAAGCTCCGCATGAAGGGTATGACGCGATAGCATAATGGCTAATTCCCATATATGCAGAAGGTCATTCTCTGCTTTACATTCATAGGTCCCTGGGAGTCCCCATACCACTGCTGGTGCAGTGGTGCAACAGGTAAGCGATGCGCCACTGCCCTGCAATGGCAGGTGGGCCAGCGGTGGGCTTTGTGCGGCCCAGGTTGCTTTTCCCAAGTGACCAACCCTTAATTTATCTGCCACGGTGGGCTGGTTGTGGTGACCCCGCAAGGTCACGTGACCCAGGTGGCCCACCTGCCTCCCAGGCTGCTCTCTGGGGACAACGTGCCAGAGCCATGCTCCTGATTATTCGCTCACAACGCCGACGCCGGAATTTCTGGATAACAGGGCCTTTGCTGTCCTACCCTACAGTTTATAAGGAAACTGCGTGATCTCATGTAGACATTTCGATAAAAGTGGCGCAGGTTCGTGCCTTGAGACCTGAATGATGGCGCCGTATTCGGGTTCCTTTTCTTTTTTTTTTGCTTTGTTTTCCCCACAATTATTCTAAGCCTTCGGTTACGCGCTTTCGGTTGCACGCGAACTGTGGCCTCTTCCTTTCTGCAAATTTGACCTCCTTGGTGTGGAACCCCTATATACATTTTTCGTTTGCACACTTATAAAGTATATTCAGGATGATATTAGCTTGTTTTACGGATAACCTTGAGTGATATTAGCGCTGAGTGGTTGAGTGAATTCCGCGATATCGTCTATAGGCCACATATGCTTTTCAGAAAAAATCCTTCCTTCGAAAAATAACACTGAAATGAACTCCCGATTCCAACGGCATACTTTTCAAATGGCGCCTCTCATTCTAGGTGAGTGGACTATGCAAAACATTCGAAGAACTATAACCACTGGCTGCCAGGACAAGCAGGCTGCCGGAACTAGTAAATCATCGGGGCATTTCGAGGAATCTGTCCTGAACAACATGCGGCTAGTTTCCGCTTCGCATTTTGCGTTTCCGTTTCACGTGCCGGCATTCGATTTCAAGTACATGCGAGGTATGCAGATAAAACTAAAAGAATTTTCACAGCACAGAACACGCGTTAGAAAACTCATTAAAAAAACAAACACTCAAACGACCCCAAGGCATGAACGAAAAAAAAATGGCTGGTAGTTTAGCATAGCTAAGCACGAAATATTGCGCGAAACCTTGCGCGAAATATTGCGCCCACCTGCGCGGTGGCGCAGGTGGGCGCCACCGCCACGTACCTGAAAACGCGTTTGAGGTGTTCACTGACCCAGGGAGCTAGTTATTGCGCCTTTCTTTTCCTCAAAATCAACGGAGTCTACAACGTTGCCAACGTCAACGCCAATGACCACAGTTAACGCCGGTGGCCTCTTGCTCCAGTGCCGCGTTTCTGCCGCAACGTTGTCCACGCCAACGCATGCATGCACACATCTATCTGTCACTACCGCCACGTATCTAAGCGCGATTGAGGTGTCCGCTGACACAGAGAGCCAGTTATGTGCCTTTCCTTTCGTGACTATCTCAGAGTCTTTACGTCCACCTGCGGATTTTGCGAGGTAGGAGGGTAATAGTACTTTTTGCGCGCGGGTGTAAGTTGATGAAGACGACGATGTGCGATGCGCAAATTCCTCTAAGTATTATCCAAATACTCCTCTACTTGTACATGAGTGTGTTTGTATCCGCTATGCACCCTGGCCAATCCCCCGCCGTGGCTATGTGCCATCACCATCATCACAGTGCAAGTGTGTGGCAGTTAAACACGAGGCTTCATCGGTTGCAGCGAAGCTGATCTGTTCGCTCCGCAGCAGGTTCGAAACCCAACCGCGAAAATATATGTTTTATTTCTGCATGTATTTCACGGGCTTCCCGTCCACCTTTGTATTTTGCGGGGTAGGAGGTTAATAGTGCTTAAGCACTAAGATATAGGCTACTGATTTTTAGCGTGCAGGCAGGCTCAGACAGGATTCTTCTGCAAGGTGCACCCTTGAATAAGTGCTGGCAGCGAGGTATATATACTGTCACGGACAAAAGCCTCCAGGTCGCATGAGCGGCAACCGAAGCCGATAGCTCGGTTGTTGTTAGCAGGTGGTTCCAAACGCACTTGGGGATGAGAGTGTTGGACTCCCATGCTGTAATGTGTGGTAGTGAAATGATGTTATTGTTCGCAGACGTTACACCTGTGTGCCTAAATCGCCCTTCACATTCCGTGGAGAGTTTTGTCCTCGATAGTATGCTACGTCTGAGCTCATTTTTACAACCTCGCTGATATACGGTGATCATAACCACCGCCGCCACTTGCCGCAGCGTATGGTTTTTCAAGTTTGATCACGTCATTCAGCCTCGTGATTGGCCCAGCTACAGAGTCTGCTTTTAGGCAGAAAAAAAAAGGAAATAAAGCAGCGGATGTCCTGTCCCAACACCGATAATGCGCCCCAGAGAACATGGGTTGTCATCACTGCCTGGCTTCACGGTGCACGAAGAGTCTGAAGCGCCATGACGCCACACTCTCGACAACCTCGTTGGGCGCCGGCGCGACTAGACCACCTGCCACTTCCCGCGAATCTCTCGAACATACTGTAGTGCTGTCTGCTTCACTGAGAGCAGATGACCGTTAGTCGCCGAAACCTATGCAATGGCCGCCTCATAATAGCTTCTCAGACTCCTGTTTCGCGGACACCGTGCTGTGAATCAGGCTTCGAGCAGCACAGCTCTCGTCTGCGCTTCTTGTTGTTGTTCTTGTTGCCTCTGAAGGAATGGCACATACCCACGGAGGGAGGTTGGCCAGGGTTTGGCGCAGGCCCAAGCAGAGGAAAAATTTACCGAGACTTAGCTCCAACGGTACGTAAATAAAGATTTAGGAATCAGGGAAGGTGAGTAATGAATTCGAGAAGATTTTGAAGTGGTAGGAATGAAAATCGAGAGAAAAAATCAATAAAATATTGACGCAAAAATATCCCGGTTTCCATAAAATAACTGTGAAGAAACTCACACACGTGTCTTAAGGCATGCCTTTTATTCTTTGATGCCACGTCATTACTTCCATTCTGTCGCCGCTGCGCCATGGGTGCCATAATAGCAGATATTGCTCCACTGCGCTTTTTGAGTACTGCGAGAGCATTTTATGACGATTTCTATAGGAAATATGTCTCGGCAAACGTAGGTCTGTTGCATCGAACTGCCAGCCGGAATGTAATTGGTCCCCCCTCCCCTTCCCAGGCCGTGAAATGAATTGGAAGGTTAATTGTCTTCTTCCTGGCCCAGTAAATTACTCCGTAATTAAAAGTTCCTGTCAGTGCCCTAACCTTTTGTGGGGCTTTTACTCCAGGCATGCAGACCAAGGGCTTTTTTTTGTTTGTTTCTGCTTGTATGTCTAAAATTGAGCGACATTAAGAAAGGTTATAATACTCCTCACTAATTTTTAGTTTGTTTAAAGTGTCGATCCTTTACCAGAACGACACAGGGAGAGAGAAAAAAAAAAGAGGTCTGCTCGAACCTTGCCAGCAGACCCTTAAGGGATTGTGCTTGCGTATTACCCAAGATGCCTCGTATTTTCATCAAATTTGATACATTAAAACGATATAGAAAGCATTTCTAGCTGGAATTTTCGTGACATGTCTCAGTTTTCGAGAAATGTTCGGATCATAATGCTAGCTACCGTTGGGCATCTACTGAGCTATTTGCACCTAACTCTCCTTAACTTGCTTGTCCCGAACTGTCCCGAATTTGTGCTTCTGAAAATTACAGAATGCGCCGACTGTCCACATTATTTTCGAGATGTCCGTTTCCCCCTTTTTTTTTATTGCACACATGTGATTAACTTAGCCCTTCACTTCCAACTGGGCGAAACAACTGACCTTTGTCTCTGTTTTAATGTACTTGCCTCCATTAAGACATTATGCATATGCATTGTTTACACGTAGCGTCTCCACTGAACGAATCGTTCTATCGGCCTGTGATTCTGAGTGTCAACTTTGTTGAGAAAAACTGTGGGATGATCCAGCGTGAATTTATGAATGCTTGCCAGAAGGTTTGGCCCGATGAAGTCCAGTATAAAAAACTGACTTTCGTAACGGCTGACCGAGATTTATACATGAAAACCACGTTCCGGAGCCTCAGATCTCTATTTCCTCCTTAAAACTTCTTTTTGGATGAGTTGGTACTTACCGATTTTGTAGAAAGTTTTAGCGCAAACAGACGTAGACCACGAGACATGTAGTCTGTGTCTGCTTGCGCTAAAGCTTATTACTGTTTCCCAACCTTAAGCAAATGACATCACCAAAACGCGCCGTTGTTTCAACTAACAATATCTGAAGACAAAAAAAAAAGCGCTGAAAGGACCGGTGGCTTGATGATGATGATGATGGTGGATTTTTATGGCGCAAGGACATCTGAGGCCAAACCATGCACCATAAAGTTTAAGTTGGAAAACTGTAGAGAGCCTTCGAAGTCGCAAGCGGTGCAAATTTCGCAGCGGTAGCTTTATCGATGAAATTATGTTTTCTGCCCCTAAAGTTTCTTCTTTCAAATCTATTCGGATGCGAAACACGCTGGTGCTTCTTAGCGACAGTGTCTGGCCACCGCCAAAGAAGCTCCTGTTCCGTCTCCACTGTCTGAAGCGTCCATAATACGCGGAACTTCATCTTATCTAGAGGCCCCACTCGGCGTCCAGAGGAGGACAGCATTTCTTATCATAACGATCTCGCTGCCGGGCAGATGGCACATTAAAGGACGAGGAATGTGACAGAAATAGGACGACATAGCAGCTCTATTATTCGTTATGGAATTTTTCCGCACCGAAGCTTTGCGTAGAGGAGGCATGTCGCAGTGGGACTCTCGGAAATGGTTTCTACCTCAGTGGTGGATGCATTAAAGTACACCAAAATAAACGGTACACGGGCCATCCTAAATTTTTTAACCTGGCCGCCGATGCCGGGAATCGAACCGTTAAGAACGCCACAGCCGCTAAGCTACAGTGTTAGGACCGCCGAAAAATTTTATAATAAGTTGCACTTTAACGCTTTTTGAACATGCGTGATAAGCAAACCATTCCAATCGTTCCATCATCTGCCGACGAATATCTGAGCCAAATAGAGCTCTGTAGTGCGCACGGTGGAGTACTGGTACACAGCCATGCTTCGAAAATAGATTTTCATTTCCTGTGCCCTTTCAGGCCCAACCACCCCTTTTTTCTTTCTTTTAACCTGTATGCTGTGGCCTCATTTCAACTGTTACCCGCCACAGCAGAGAAATGACAGCTGTGAGCCGGATGGATTCGTTCATTGCAGCAAACCGCAGTTAATTGACAACTGGAGCGGAGTTTGCGACGTATACGCACGCCGAACTTAAGCCGGGCGAATTGCGTGCTTAAGCCGGTGCTAATAGAATTACTCACACGAGAAAAAAAAAATGTAATAACAGAGAGCAGTCACCATGGGCGGAGCCTCCCGAGCCCCTCACACTGCCGGCGGCCAAGCGTCGCCTCCAGTGCAGCTCGAATAATGAGAGGCAGAGAAAGTCGCAAGAGCACTGAGGGCAATTTTTGATTGCTGGCAACTTCAACGGCACAGGTCGCATCCAAAGAAGTTTGCTGCTGATTCCACGTGGGGTTGGCTTATCATGCTTACACATACCTTTCAAGTTTGATTCAAATCTGGCTCAGGGGCCGTTCCAAAACGACGACATTGTGACGTAGAACGCAAACGCCGGCCCCTTTTGTGCAAGCTCGGAAGGTGCGAGGCATAAGCCAAGGTTATAGTTCTGTATTAATAACCTAATCCTTCTTTTCAAATTGAGAGTACCACAGACAAAATTTCCTCGTTTAAAATATATTGTTAAAAAGGTCGATTGCTGCGTTACCAACCAGAGCCAGTGAAAATCGAAACAAAACAGTGTGGCGGCTGAGGCGCCATTTCGGGACACGGGCTCAATTTACCAACAGCAGAAAATCTTTGCAGAAGGCAGAATTTTCCCATCTTTGAGGCATGAAACCACCAAATACTTCTGCCAGGCATCTAAACCTTGTTTCAGATCAAAATTTTAGTAGCATCCTACACGGCGGTCGCATTTCGACGCAGGCGGTATGCTATAGGCTCGTGTACTGTGCGATGTCAGTGCACGCTAAAGAACCCCAGGTGGTCGAAATTACCGGAGCCCTTCACTACGGCGTCCTTCGTAGCCTGAGTAGCTTTGGGACGTTAAACCCCATAAATGGAACCAAACCTAGCAGCACCCTTCAATAGCAATGACCTCGTGGTGGGGATTCCAATCCGGACGCGAACGCGAATAGTGCAAGGGCGAGGCCAGGAATGCATTCCTGCGTGAAATAAAAAAAAAGGAAAGAAAGAAAACTTTCTTGCTTTACTGCGAGCACATGCTAGTGCTGCTACGCAAGCTTGATTTACTGCGCTTCGTGTGTGGTGCATACGATTGTACATGAGCATTCCAGCTGTGAACTCCTAAAAGCGCAAACTTTGACCTGCCGAACTTGGGAAGGAATTGTGAAGCTCACAGACAGCGAGGGGTTTCAACACCCTGACTAAGAAGCGCACAAGTTTTGGTCAGTTGGTCTGACAACTATAGGGAGCAGCGCAGCGTACAGGCAGGACGACAATGGGTGTGGGGCTCTGTGTGGGTTGCCATTAAACCGTCGTCGGTTTCGCTGCGCTCCTTCCTTACAAGTGAATCCCATGACTGTGTACGGCAAATACGAGTGAAACGCACGCGGTAAGGTAACTGTGCTATCAGTGCGCGCCAGCAGTGGCCAGCGGAGCGTACGCTTACGTAGTACGTACGTACGTGTCATTGCTATCGCTATCTCCCTCTATTGGGCCCTTGAAAGCTCGATACACGTTGCGCGTATCAAAGCCAGATAGTGAAGCATTATCGCTTCCACGGGTACCGCGTATGGCACAAGCCCAGGTCAGGGCTGTCGGAAACTTCTCGCGCATTTCTTTTTTTTTTCATCCAGTGAACGTTCGGGTCTCTTTCTTCTGCAGCGCTGCACTGTTAGTCGAACAGGAAACAATGGCCGAGGAGCCGTTGTTCTGGCCTAGAGTGAGCCCCAGCCGGAGCTTTCGGAACGTACTTGAACAAAGGCCGCGCACGAACCGGAAGATAGAATTGCTCCGACCGGAGCAGTTATTTTCATGCGTAAATGCCGGTACACACGTGTAGGAAGCACGCCGTTCGCTTCATTCATTCATTCATTCATTCATTCATTCATTCATTCATTCATTCATTCATTCATTCATTCATTCATTCATTCATTCAAAGGAGACCCTGAAACGCACTTTGTACAGGGTGCAGTTTCTTTGTCTCAGTGCCTTTACCGCCGTTGTTGTTGGCTTTGTTCTTATTGGAGTCTTTCGATTTTTTTAAGTACTCAGACCGGTTTTGCTTCCATTGCATGACTCTGCTTTTGCTAAGAAAAATTATGCTCATTTGATTAAACAGTGATAGCAGTCCTTTATGCCCTAGGGATAAGAAGAGTTTTGCTATATGATAGACTTTTTTTATCTGTGGGAAATCACCAAAAAGTGAAAAACATATTACTGAAAAAATTTGATGCATTTACTTATTCGACGTTTCGACAGGGAGAATGCAATAAGTTTTTTTCTCTGCTATGCTTTTATTTTTTGGTGATTTCTCTTTACATTACAATGTATCTTTGAGAAGTGCCAACTGCATTCCACCTTTGACCCGCGGAAGCCAACGGAACCTACTTCCTTCTATATAAATGAGGCACTTGACTGCTAAGAAAATATATAGCGAATTTTGCGCTTCGTTGAAGGAAACATTTTTTTTTTACTCGACGTTTCGACCGGAGGACCGATCTTTTTTAGGAGTGATTTGTCTTCGTTGGTGTTTCCCCTTTTATACGGGTTGGACACCATAAGTGAGCGGAAAACGGATAGGGAATACAGAAATAGGGTTACAGACAGGAACCCACATTGAAGAGGCACCACCCTGTTCATTCATCACTCTAGCTTACGGAGATGTATAGCTCCTGGCTACTACGCAGCAACACATGCTGCAGGAAGTGGACACGCTTTAATGCATATCGGAGTAACGCTTGCCGGGGAGACATATTTAAATGTGATCCGTCGGCAGGCTTGTTTAATTAACTTTTCGGTTCGTAAAACGGTACTTGTGCTTAAAGCCTACCCTTTACCTCCTACCCTCTCCCCTCCTCCACAGCGGCATTGCGCTGCATTTATTTTTCACCTCCATGCAGTCATTTGGCACGAAATAGTACGAACGCAGCAGCCGGTTGTCGGGCGTGTAGACGCAGCATAGTAGTATAGCGAAAACTCTGCCCGACTTTTCTTTGGTGCCTCCGAAGAGGGCAGGTGAAGCGGACAAGCCAAAAGCAAGGCACGAACATGGCGCCGACAGCCAGCGTCGTGTTTGTCCCAAGCTTTTCCAGTCCCTCCTGGGCGCTGTTTTCTGCTCCTCGGCGCTCACTCTTAATCGTCCTGGCACTGCTTTCCCGCATCATTACGTTTATTCTCGTCCCCTTCGTTCGCGCTGCTCGAGCGGCCGATGGCCATTTGTCATGCGCTTCCAGCGACCTTTTCAAGCCTATCCGACTCGTTCTCTTTCCTCAACGTGATTTGCTTATCCGGCGACGGGCCTCTTCAACCGCGCACCGCGAAGAAGGCTCAATCGCCCAGTTCGGACTTGTTCTCATCGTTGCTGGGGTACTGGTGTTTGTCGCCCATATTACGCGTGCCACGATTACGAAAGACAGATGCGCTGGTTTAAGTTACCTGCATGATTTTGCATGCGCAATCTATATACCCGCAGCTGTTTTGCAATTCAAAGTGCTCTTAACGCTGCAGAGGTGCATGCAGATTACTGAAGCGAGACCAATTGTTAAAGACTGACGAGCTTTTGCGTAATGTTGAGCAGCCTTGTCTAGAGCGCTTGAGCAGTGCGCACTTGGTAACAAAAACCGAAATTAGAGAGCAGCCCCTCATTACAGGGCAAAGTTTTCTTGCCTGCTTTGTTTACGAGGCTATCTGCCGCTACTTCCGTGCAAGCGTTGCAGCTGGACCCTAGAGGCTGCCACAAAATCTGGATTTGTTTGCAAGGAAGTGCACCGCCCGAGCGCTCTAGACAAGGCTGCTCACCACTGTACTTCGAGTCAAACACGCTATCAGATTTTCGCGTGCACACGCCTGCGATTCCGTGCCACATCTAACGGGCTATACTAAGCTGTAGTCTTGGGCTGCCAGTCGAAGCAGGGAGGTTATTAACTCTCCTGCTACACTGCGCAGCTGCAGAATGCGTTTTGCACCTGCACTGCTTTGCGTAGCCGCCTATACAGCGCAGCTAATGGTGTGCCATTCCGCTGCACCGCAATGTAACCGACGTAACCGTTTGGTTTATTAGGGTTTAACATCCCAAAGCCACTAAGGCTATGAGGGGCGCCTGGCCGACGTAACGAGCCATCCAGGTGACGGCTCTCTGTGAACTTATCATCGCGCTATTAATTGCAACACATATTGCGCGCGGCACTGTATTTAACATACGTGTGGGGTCTTCGTGGCATGACATTTCTGGCTTGAGTGCAGCCCTGAATAAAATCATGCGTCCGTTCATCTACCGGCTGCCTCCCTTGTCCGACTGATGCATGTCCGTTTGCCTTTGCAGCGCGCGCTCGGAGTTTGCCCAATAAAAGACAACAGCAGTTATAAGGTTGATGCCATGATTTTCTCTCGGTGGAAGAAGAAAGAAAGAAGAAGTTTAAAGGAACAAGGGTGGGAAGGTTCGTACCGAGGTCTTGCGCAGACAGTAAGATGAAATGTCCATGTACAGAGGGCAAAACGCATGTCTAGAACACGCTCTTAGCGTGTTTCGGGCGTAACACGCAATAACTAGCGATAAGATTTGGTTAAAAATGGTCTGGATGTAAGCATGTGCTGTTAAACTCATAGAATTTTATCGTCAATTTTTGCCTTCTTGGTCGCAGTGGCTTTGGGAGCTCCGGAACACACAGTTTGGCTGTTCTAGGCATGCATTTTGCCCTCTGTACGCTTCTAGAAGGCTGAGGAGAGATCGAGGCTTATTTCTGACCCCTCAGCGCGGTCACCGTAGCCTCGCTGCATAATATGGAGTGCGTCTGATGGCAAAAAAGTACTCAGCAGAGGATTCGCAGTTCACCCTGAACGGCTGCCACCATATATCACCCGGGTTGCATGATGAATCAGTTATGGTTGCAGAACCAGAAGCGGTCGAAATTAATCAGGAGCCCTCCCTCTTCAGCGCAAAAAAATCTTCCATGTTTATTATCAAGTATCGGCCGCCATTTTTCATAGTCCTACATATGCAGGGCCTTTGTTTCTAGGATTTTTTTCCCCCGTAGTCGCGATGTAAAAATTGAGCTTTATTTCCTTAATTGAAAATCACGTACAGATAACATTTATTTAGAAATCATTCCACAAAAGTTTTGTTATTTTCGCTTCGTTTATTTACCCATAAATTTCTTGGGAAGAGGCGAGGAGATTTTCTGCCAACTTCTACCAATCAGAAAGAATTGCGCTTATATCAGTCGCCTTATACAGGACTTATGACGCCATATATTAACAAACGAGTTATAAATGATACTCTTATCGCACTAATAGGGTTATCGGACGAAATATTGATTTTTTTTTTCACAATTCTCTCCAATACATTACCACCCCTGCTCTGCAATACAACGCTGCCCTGTCCAGCTATTTCACTATACTCAGTGAAAACGCCTTCTTTGAACGGCGCATCAAAAATTTGGATTGTAGAGCAGCGTTGTATTGCAGACCAGCAACAGGTGAATGGACAGGATGGATGACAAGAGAGCGAGCGCATTTGTTCGCAGATAAGCACATACGTATGCGCATACATAGTATACCTCTACCCCTCTGTGTCTTTCACTGTCTCTCTTTTTTTCACGCACAAGCTGACGCTTCGAGAAACAAGTTAAAACTCGAAATCTCATGCCCCATATGACCCGGCCACACGGAGCTGGTTGTTTGCCTTTGTCATATAAAAAACAGCTCATTATGAACGTGTTCCGGATAAAACCTCGGTACACCGACAAGTTTTCGCGACAGTTGATACCACACAGTACTGCTGAAATCGCGTCAAGGGCAAAGCCCGCCTGTACGTGTACTCCGCATACCGCGTCGCACGATAAGCTGCGGAGGTAAAAGTACAGTCGCAGGTTCTGCGTTGGTGCGAAAGTGCGCGTTCAGAGTTTCGCAGAAGCGAGGCTGCTCCAAACAACCCACCGAGGGGCAACGAAACGCCGCGTTCCAAAAGAGAGCGGCACGTGTGTTGGGTTGTCCCCGGCAATTCCCGCTCACAGTCAGCACGAGCCTCTTGTCTGCACATATCGCGAGTGAGCTGGAAAGCCCTTACCGGGAGTGCTGGATGAGAAGCACGAGTGTACTATACAGACCGTTCACGGCCTAATGGATCGAGCAATTACATAATTGATGGGCCGATTTTTGCGAGTCAAGGCAACACCGTGTGCTATATGAGTCACCCTGCAGTGGGGATGAGCTGCGGATTAGTTTCGACTACCTGTTTTTTTTTTTTTATAACGGGCACTGTCGTGGCACAGTGCACGGGAGTTGTAGCGTTACGCCTCCATTGAAATTCGGCCGCCGCGGCCGAACGCCAGCGCGGCTGCTAGAGAGGTTAATAATAGCAGTAATTCGGCAGACCTAGTGCTGAGCTGGACTTCACTGTTATTACTCCTTCAGTCGATTAAATTATTTACAACTAATCGTCTGACTACGCCCACTGCAGGGCAAAGGCTTCTCCCATGTCTCGCCAATTAACCCTGTCCTTCGCCAGTTGCGGCCACCGTATCCCTACGAACTTCTTAATCTCATCCGCCCGCCTCACTTTCTGCCGACCCCTGCTACGTTTGCCTTCTCTTGGAATCCACTCCGTTATCCTTAAGGACCAGCGGTTGTCTTGCCTTCGCATTACATGCCCTGCCCAAGCCCACTTCTTCCTCTTGGTGTCGACTAGACGTCATTAACCCGGTCTCTTAACGTTGCACCTATCATTTTTCTTGGTAGTATCTTACCGGTAAGTACCGGTAAGATACTACCAAGAGCCGATAATGGCAGCAAATTCAGCTACTGGGGCGCATCGCGAAGTAACTGATCCGCATCATCATTCTGTGGCCAGCGGTGACTGTTTTTCAGCCTTCGCAGCAACATTCGGTGGCTCACACCCAGAAATTTCGGACAAGTGCATTTTTTCAACGGTTAGTTGTTCATGGACGCAATTTTTTGGCGTATCATAAGGTTGTACCATAACAGTCAATACAGCAGATCCCTCTTCGGTAATTTTGCAATTTTCTGAAATTTATAGGTAAAAACGCACCCCACTGGTTTTCGTGGCAGTCTTAACTACCCGGTGCGAGCGCCGGACAAACTTTAAGGGCAAGATTTTGCTACACATAGGAAGGTTGAACCATTCCCATTAACATATGCCCAGAAATTATGGCCAAGCACATATTCGGACGGGAAATGATTTATAAACGCAATTTTTTCACATATCGAAAGATATAACAATCAATATATCCACGGATCTCCCCTCGGTAGGCATGCGTTTCTTTTGCTATTAACGTTTTTGCTGTCGTCAAAACCTTCCCCATTCGTTTTATATGCCAGTGTTAAGTGCTCGATGCAAGCGAAGGAAAAATTTCAAAATAAATATTTTGCTATCAGAAGCACGGACTATTACCGTCAATATTTTCATAGTAGTATATTCCACAGTTGCCTCACAATAGAAGTGATGTGCAAGAAAGCTGGAATTGTAAGCTCTCATTGTGTTTTCGCCACTTAGGACTGCAAGCGGGCGCTAACCGCTGCAAATACAATTGCTGAGTCCATGACGTATGCACCTGTGTGTACTTTTTCTTTCTTTTTCTTTTCTTTATTTATTTCTCTATTCTCCTTTATATGGTCTGAGCATCGTACGATGATCGCCGGTTACATAGGATGTGCCTGTCGCAACCAAATGCAATGCAATCCAATCTTTTTGCGCATCGTAAAAGGTTGCGCTTGCAGTGCTCGGCGAGTATGGCTGTGCACGCAGCCTTCTATCATAGCCTGCGCGTTTTGCCGCAGCTGGTTTGGAGGGAAGCTTTTTTTCCCCGAATAATGGACAAAAAAATAAAGAGAAACAAAACAAAGGGTGCGTCATAGACTTTACAACCAGATCTGAATGGCAGAGCTGCATATTGGCTTTGCGCAGCTGTATACCGCTGCCTGAAACTCTTCGTCGGGGCTGAGGTACAAGCGCTGTTTGCGAGCTGATTTGAGCCTCCGTATACCTATAGCTCTCAAGTAAGCGTTCCGAAGTTGAGGCTTCCGACTTGCTTGCGAAGAGCGTCCTTGACGTGCCGTATTTACTCCATTCTGCTGCGGTTGACGACGGAAAAATAAAATGAAATTAACTGTGATCGCTGAACCATCGGAAAATCCCCATCGATTAAAGTTATAAAATCAGCTCTCCTAATGTGCAAGTGCTTTCGTGAATAATGAGAAAAGCGTGTTCAGGTTAAGCTAAAAAATCACCATCATCATCAGCCTGACTACACCCACTAAAAATTAAAAAAATGACAGGATTGAACTCAAAGCTGTTTTAGAGACAGACGCTTTCCGGTCATTATCTCGCAGAAACTTTGCCCGCACAATCTCTAGACCAAACTAACGTATGCACACTGAAAAGCACGCTCTTTGAGTGTACAGGGAATGTTCACTATAGTGGTTTCTGCCAAACAAATTTCAGAAAGGCTGGGGCGGGTCAGGTGAGCCTTGTCCCGTTTCATACGCTCACACTTGTCATCATCATCATTATCAGCAGCAGCAACATCATCCAGGCTGTGAGGTTGCGAGCCCATGGCCGAAGCTGTCTTGCTCCTTTTCCCAGGGGTGTGCGACTAGCACTTTTTCGGAACTGAATCGGATAGGCTAGCTCGAAACGAATACAAACAGTGTAGTTTGAAACTGAATCGAACACGAATCGAATTAGAGTTGCGCGAATATTCGAAAATTTCGAACTGCGAGTCGAATATCTTCCTAATCGATTATTCAACGAATCGAGCGGTTCGAAATACTCGCAACGAATCGATGCTCTAAAGTTTTCGAATAATTTTCAAATAATTGGCACGAAGTTCGAATAAGGCCCGCCGTATTTATTTTCGACGACTGTTCCAAAAACGGGGCACACACCGACGGCGTGCGCACACATCATGCCCGTATATATGCGCGGTATGAAGATTCAGTGCCGCGATGCGGTCCATGGCGGCGTTCAAAATGCTCGCACGTGGCCTCTAAGACTGGACGACGCGGCAGGGCCGAGGCAAGTTCAGCAACCCCTGCCTCAATACCCGATCTCAAAGGCCATGGCTCGTGCATAGCTGTCGCCCCCTCCAGTCTCTTTTTTTGTCTACTAGAGCAAAATGCAATTTTCCTACACGTAAAACTTGACGGTAATACAGTGAATACACTGACTTCGTGTTGCGACCCCTCAGTGTAGGTTGGTGTTGCGTCTTTTCAGTTATAGCACCTCATACCGCAGCGCCTCCGCCGGCGCTTCGATGTTTCGCTACATTGCTCATTTCGTACGAATATTCGCTCGACTAGTGCATATTAGTCCAAATTTTCGATTCGTATTCGATTTGGATTCCCACAGTCTACCGGACTGACCTGAAACCAGATCACGATTTGAATGTGAGCCAGGACTCAACGCGACGTAGATCATGATCTGAATGTGAGCCCGGACTCACGACTCAGACCATGTTCTGAACGTGAGTCCAGACTCACTCTGAATGTGAGTTCGAACTCACAACTCAGGTCATGATCTGGATGTGAGTCCGGAGTCACTCACGACTCAGATCATGATCTGAAGTGATCCTGAGTGAGCCCGAGTAAGTCGACTCATGTGTGAGCCCGCCGACCTATGGTGAGACATGGCTTCTTGCGCACTTTCACGCGAAACGTCGTGGCAGTACTCGGCTGACGACCTTTTTTAGAGCGCAGCTCTTTGGCGTCCGTTCCTGGGTTTCGCGTCGTCGTCGGCCTCGTAACCAGCTCCGCCCCCAATGTCACCCTTTTCAATTGGTCGAAATGCTCGTGACGTCACAGTGCGCGAATTTCAAATGGGGCCAATTGTACTTTGGCTAGTAACCATGCAACCAATCAAAGGGATCGTATAGTGATGCTGCAACTAAGTTGGACTGAGTTTAGTTAATTGCTTAATTAATCAATTAGCCTAATTAATATAGAGGAGAATGAAGAGGTCAGAAGAAAAGAAAAGAAAGACGCGCGCCGCAGCGACAACAGCGTCCGCGGAAGGAGACGCTGCTGAAAAAAACAGATAAGTACGAAGCCGCGTTCCCTCCACCACCACGCACTTCCCCACTCAGTAAGACGTTGCTCGTTTCATATACGTTGTGTCGAACATCCTAGACAGTTCCAACAATTGACAGGTTAATGACAGAACACGATGGATAGAAATACAATAATATAAATATGAAATAGCCTAATTAACCTTTCTAGTTAGACCGCATAAATCAATAAAACCGAGAACGAAATTGGTCGAGTTGGGGAATCGAACCAGGGTCTCCGGAGTGCGATACGAGCACGCTAGCCACTCCGTAATGCCAGCTGAATGGTTTGGAATGAACAAAGGCGCGTCTAGCTAATACGGCGTCTTCGTTCACGCCCATCTTCCCCATTTCCCTTACGGCGAGGTGCAGGTGTCCACCCAGATATGCGAGAGAGATACATTTCCTTTCCTCAAAAAATAAATTTACCGTCCAGCAAGGCGTACAGCCGAATTGGCGATGGCGTTCTGTGGACTCCCTGGCAGCGTTGCAAGACGCTGTCGCGTTCCACTCTTACAGGCGAAGCTTAACATGTTAACCACACATCAGTAACACACGCAGACAGCCAATGGACGCGTCATTCGCTGGCAGCACTTGATTCATCATTCACAACCACATTCTTAACGTACGCTCCCTTGCCGCACATGCCAAGGACGTACACCACGATCACATTCTGCGCCATTCCTCTGTACTTTGCTTTGCTGAAACCCGGATGGATCCCGAAGAGCCTCTCGAAATCATAGATTTCCTATACTGCTGTGGTGCTCGCAGAGACCACAACAGAGCGGCGGGAGTCGCTATCTACTTGCGCACAGGTCTCTCTGCAATACCAGTCGAAATGTTTGGCACGTCACATGAAGTTGGCGAACTGTGCGCCGCAAAGTTGCCCAACGGCTTGCTGGTAGTAGCTGCCTACTTCGCCCCTACCGCACTCACGAAAGACGTCGTGCACTTCCTGCAACTCGCATTAACCGTCCATCGATCCACACCGATGTTAGTAGTGGGGGACTTTAATGTTGACATAAAGACAAACAGCAATTTCCTAACACTTATGCGGGAGAACATCCCGTTCCTCTCGCTCGTAACGCGTCCCACGGCTGTGACAACCTCGCGAGGCACTTGTATAGATCTCGTCTTTGAGAATCAAGCATTGCTGTACCAAGTCGAACATATATCAGTCTATTTCTCCGACCACAAAGCTTCCTTCATGACTGTCAAGAACTGTTAGTGGAGTCTTTGTTAAAGGAATACGTGTGAAAAATAAAAAAAAAAATTCTGTGATAAGGCATACATGTGTTGCTCGATTTCTTTGCCTCAATCTATCGAAAAGGTGAAACAGCTTATTTGCTGCGCTCAAATTTCGCATTAGGAAGTAACGTAATCGTCGGTAATTTTTTCTATGCTGTCTGCGCAGGAGACGTCGAAGTGGAAAACTAAGCGCAAATATATTCTCCGGTCTAACTATAGTCAACTAGACGCCACTTATGGGAACACGGGGCCAAGCATGCCTCTCCATGACGTCCATTCAACCAAAAGCAGCAAACTCGATCGGCGCATCAGGATCAGTCACAAAGCGCTCTAGTCAATGACAGCAAAGTGAACGAAGAGGAACAGCGCTTCATTTGAGGTTTCTTTTACCCCAGCCGCAACGCTCACGCAGAAGACGTCCTTGCGGTGGACGTATGTCACCTGCGGCCTGATCCATAATGTCAGTCCGTAGCCGGCCGGGTGACATTGCAGGGTTATGCGCAGGGTCGAAACGGTCGGAATCAGTGCGCGGATTGTGTCATTGAAACGCACACATACGCCTACAAATGGCGCGTCGGTTGCATTGTATGTCCACGTATCCGACCTGATGCGCAAACTATTCGAAGAAAGAAGAGCAAGAAAGAGATAACCTGCCAACATCAAGGATTTCAAATCACGAAGCTTTCCAGCTAAGTAAATTGCGAGGCAGCTGCGTCGCTGCGCAAATAGCACTGCAAGCCAGCGTAAATACGAACATAACAATGCCACGGTTTAAAGTACGGGTTGACATGGTTGTAGCGGCGGACAAGCCTGACAAAACGGGACGTCTAAAATGTCAGCCTTGCGCCGCGAGAGAAGGCCCCCCACGTGTCAAGTGCAATTACACCCGAGCTGATTCGAGCCATCACCTCTCTAGGCTCCTGCTTCCTCGGTCAAATGGCTCTGCGTGAGCGCGGACAGCGAAAGCGGACCAATTTTTGCGAAGAGAAAATGGGTGCCAGTTTCCGCTAGGACTTAGATTCGTCCACTCATTTGCCGACAAAAAATTTGAGTGACACTTATGCTCCCCCTTTAAAGCTTTAAAGGTGTGACGGGATAGCGCTAACGGATCTCGCCAGCGACTCCACTTGATCTCATTCGCATATTACCCGATCATACGCTCTATTACTAGATCACATGACACACCGATGTCACGTGACTCAAGCATACAGCCGTTTGCGTACACTCACCTCTCACCGACATGCGCTTTGCTACTCGCTTAATCACGGCTCCCTTAATTAGTGCATCTCTAATCACGCACATACTCTTCAGAACACATTTGTAATTGACCACATTATGTGAAAGACCACACGACATACATATAAAACCGCCTTTCAGCAAACTGCAGGAACGTGCCTGCGTGGTCTCGGGGGTAGCGTGTCTGGCTCGCAATCCAAGGGTCATGGGCTCCATTCCCCGCTAATTACCCTAGTTCTCTTTTCAGCGCAGTTCACTTCCTTTTTATACTTACATGTCGTAATGACGTTTGAGTCGTGTTGTGACTTTGTAATCACAATCTATGTAATGTTTTATCCATTTTCGATTCCGGTGCTCCACGTGTGACGTCAAACCTTTTCGACCAATCCGGAGTTTCGCGACTCAGCAACGCCGGACAACGCTGACGAACGACGCCGCCTTTTCCGCTGAACGCCTTGCGTTAAAGTCTCGCCAGTTTTAGAGGCTACAAGGAATACGACATGCGAGCTGCCGGGGGAGCTGCGGCCACGCTAGGCGCGGCGAGCAGTTCCTTACGGGGTGGGTTGCTTTTACCGCGGCTACCGGCAGCCAACTCGCGCAATAGCACTGCAGCGCGGTTTATGAGGCCTGGAATGGACAAGGTGACGTGTCGATCGCTGGCAACATTACCAGCCCGTGGCAACTAAGCATCCTGATTACTTAATACTATGGATTGCGAAGCTCGCACAGACTGTAACATACCTGAAGGTATTTCTTTTGACCGGCGGGGAAGACACAGAAGCTTCGAGATCTTACTTGCATTCGTGCTATATCCACACTGCTAAATTTCTTTTCTTGTTCCTCGAGTCGCTCGTCTGTGCTCTGGTTAAAATGTTCTTAGATGCAGCATTACTGTTCTTTTCCGTGACTTTCGCTCCAGGGAAGCGAGAGTAACCATGATTTCAAAACATATACGCGCCAGTTGCGCGATCTTTCCATAATCTATGCCCGACGTTCGCTTCTTGGCATTTCTGGTCCAGCGATTTTTCTCGTTCGCCTGCACCCACCTGCGCGTTGATTAAGACATATTCTTTATTAGTTACTTCCAGAGCCTAGACTCATATGAGTCACGAGTCGAAGTGAGTGAGTAAGTGAGCTGAGTGAGTGAGTGAGTGAGTGAGTGAGTGAGTGAGTGAGTGAGTGAGAGTGAGTGAGTGAGTGAATGAGTGAGTGAGTGAGTGAGTGAGTGAGTGAGTGAGTGAGTGAGTGAGTGAGTGAGTGAGTGAGTGAGTGAGTGAGTGAGTGAGTGAGCCCAGATAAATCATCAGTCGAACTGAGCCCAGGTGAGTTGTTCGGGTAAGCCCGAGTCTGTATTAGACTTTGTGAGCCCGCATCTGGCCAAAGGGGAACCCCGAGAAGAGGAATGTTGGAGGTTTCGTGGGAAGACACACACCGGACAAGCAGACAGAGGGACAACGGGACTGGTGACGAGAGGCCGTGCCAGAGAGAACGCGTTTGAATTCAATATTCATCTGCCACCAAGTGATGGACCGGCCTCACCGGGAGCAGAGAATTAACCGTGTGAATTGGTACATCCCTGTTCATCGGATTGACAGTTAGTTAAGATGAAGAGCTTGCATGTGTGGAGACGTCCCTCTTCTAGAGTGCTGTGCTGTGCGTAGACGGCGAACGCTAAAGAAGCCTAGACTGTCCATATTCATCCGCATTATTGAAAACACATCATTTTTAGAACACACAGGACCCCTTTTTCTCAAACATCGCATTCTAAAAGTGGAAGATATGTACTCTTATAACCTGTTAAGTAAGTACAAGAATGCAATACAAGGAAAATCTGAGACATTTCTGACCTTAGCTAGACTACAAAAACCAACAAATACCTATTCATTTCGCTATCAGTCACCATGGCTCATTCCATTTTCCCGTACAATGTACGGAAAACAACGACTAAAACACGCCATACCGCATGCGCTCAATGAACTGGACGAAAAACAAATAGACATTCTGCAAATGTCGCACAAGGGAATTTATAAAATTTTTGTTTAACCTGTACCACGGATTCCTTTTTTTCTTTTAATCTTGTTTCAAGTGTCTATTTTGTTTATTGTTCTGCATGTGACAATTCACAATTGACTGCTCTTTTCAGAGGACTGTTTTATCAATTTTGTAAAACTATGTGCTGTGCAAGTGCTTGCTGTCTGGGTGGCGGGAGCTTTGTCAAGCTGCAACTAAGCAGCTTTTTCTTCCGTCACCTTTTTTGCTCAAGCAAAATAAAGAAATGTCTTCTTCTTCTTCTTCTTCTTCTTAATTCGGAGCCTCCATTGCGACGTCTCTAATAGCCCATGGTGTTTTTTTTTGGCACATAAAGATACATTAAACAGCCATCTGCTGCTAACTGCCGGGTGCAGTTCAACAGGTCGCTGTGTCCTCGGATAACCTGCCGAGTGTATGAACGCTTTATGATTCAGCAATAACCATAATCTTTGTTTTATTTTTAACGCGGTATCGTTAAGTAGCATGCGTCGCAGAAAAACCGGCGTCGTCATCGTCGGCGTCATTGGCCGTGAGCGAGAACTGGGTGGGTCCTTAAACTACAGGTACAGTCTTTGCCAAAAGTAACCCGGCACAGGTGGTTTGTTTCTTAGCCGCGTAGCGAAGCACTCATGGCAGCCCTTAATCTCCGAATCTGTGCAAAGAAAGGGGAGACCTTGTCCTTGCGTTATGGCACCGTTCGTTCTTTAGGGCTGCTGTAGATGCTCCGTTATACGGAACCTGTTGCTCGGTTACTTTTGGCAAAGACTGTACCTCTGTCAGTTTGTACACGGCTTTAAATTGGCGAACAGCACTACTTAAAAAGGCAGCAAAAATGGGGAGTAATTATTCTTTTTGCCAGCCAAGACTTTATCCTCTGTTTCAGCGAACAAGCCTCGACGTACTGAACTATATAAGCGAGTAGCAAGGTAGTACGGATGGCACCAATAACTATTCAAAGCACCGTCCACAGACAGAGGGCCAAGATAAAACAAACATGGCGATATCAAGATATAATGCACTGGCCTGGCCTATTGCCGGATTGTTGACGGCGTCAGTGTTCTTTTCTTTTCGTGTTTAGTCTGCTGAAAGCTAAGGCGATAAACAGTGGGGTCACTGTGGTGCTTTTGTGCCTACTGCTTATCATTTGAACGCCCTTACGAGCTGATAAGAAGGGTTCCCTAACCTAGAAGCAGGCCGACAATTTTCCCTGACACACTTTCTCCACGATTCAGATATTTTTATGAAATGCGGAGCGGCACTTCTCTAGGTCGCACACGCCGCTGAGTGAATTTTCAGAGGAAGCGCTCGAAAAACCGTGGTCTGGAAATATATCACTTTCGTCTCGCATGCGTACTGTCCCACAAGTCACAGGGAAAAATCGTCAACTTTACGATACCGCGGTACTTCCAGGAGAACGCTGGCACAAATGTTCAGTTATTCTGAGCGCTCAATCCTCACGCATAGCCGATAGGGAAAGTCCGCTTCTGGTTTTAGCCCCTGCTGTGTATCGATTGACCCCTCAGTACGCCATGGGGAGGCTATACATGAATCGGCGCAGCACAGTAGAGAGCTGTTGTTGGCGCCGCGGCGTGAGAGGTGGCTGGAAAGGTCCTTCGTACAGTCCCGATTTTTGTCGAATATTAGCAGCCTGACCGAGCGATACGCCGCAGCAGCTGGGCAAAGTATCGCCGGCCAGAGCAGGAGGGCAGCGTAGCTCTGTTAACACCACTGGTGTCGAACTACCACTTCAGTTCTGTCCCCGTGAGTCGTTTTTTCTTTGAGGCAATGGTTACACTATAGGCCGGCTGCTGCATATTTCTCTTGCTGCTTGCGTTTCGCAGCACGCTCACCGATCAGTGCGAAGCAGTGTGGTGGACTATTGACGGACCCTTGCTGTACACCTATTGCACTCAATTGTGAGGGAATTCTTTTGAGCACTCAGAGTGATCGATTATAGGTTTAGATCTTATGTTCGCGGTGCTGTTTGCGGTACTCTGGAACGAACACGGCTTGTTAGCCTCGCCTGCTTTCTTGTCGACAACCACATCGTTTTACGTGCCCCGATAAAAAAAAAAAAAGTAGGGGGAAGGGGTAAGCGAGGAGGAATGCCTTTTGTGTTCTGCATGGCGAGAAATATATGACCACTCCATTTTTTTTGCCTAGATGTGTATTTGCCATATGTCCTGCATTCATGCTAATACTAAGTACCTTGCACATATGTATATTTTCGCCCTTAAGTTTTGCCGTGTACAATAGTTTCTCTTTACTTTCTGCCTTGCTTCTCATGTTGTATTAATTAGTTTCTCTTGTCGTACATATGTCGTTTTTGTCCCCCTTACTCAATGCCTTTCGGGGCCCTCTAAGGTGTTATGAATAAATAACTAATTACGATGACGAAGCTTACGCGCAGTGCAAGGCACGCGATACACGGTGGCATATGTCTGCTCACCCTTCATGCCCGGCTCGATGCTAAATATTCTTGCGACAAACATTTGTTCTCGCTACAAGGTACGGACAAGCCCGTGCGACTCTGAGTGCTAAGCAGGAACCTCGTGCGACATATAAAAAAGAAACGAATTAAAGAACAGGACTTTGCAGATCCTTCTCATTTTCATTACAACGACGAACCAATAAACCCGCACAGCCGTTGGCACCTCAGCGCTGACTGCCCATCTGCCGATCACGGGAGAGATGTATTCACACACCTACAGTAAGGGTCCGTCTTGCTAAATGCAGAGGTAGGTACGCCACTGCTTATAATACATACTATTTTCTGAAAGATTGGAGACTTTTAGAAAAGGGTGATGCTATCGGTTAGAGGCAGAGGGGAATATAGTGGGGAACCAGTGCACAGGCGGAGGACAGTAACGCCCCTTGCTCCGGTTATTGTCCTGCTCCTGCGCACTGGCCCCCGCTATTCCCCTATGTCCCTAACCGATAGCGTCACCTTGTTCTAAAAGTCCCTATTAGCGACCTAGCGGCTACTGCCTGATCGAGTGAAGAGGGTAGTGTGACCCCCACACTTCATCGGTTTAGTTAGGATCGCGCCGTATCGCATGGTATTCTCCGAAGCCGACTGTTAGGTCGCAGTTTCTGTCGGTCTCGAAGCGGGGTTGGCTTGGCGACACCCAGAGGGAGGAAGCAGCGTGTTGGATAGGAAGGTTCATGCCGGGACACACTTTTGGCTTTGCGGGCAAACGACGGACGCGTAGAGAGAAGGTCACCTGTCGCCACGCTGAACGCACCTGTGGACCCTCAATTGTCTCACTCCCCCCCGTTGCACGTCATTTCCTCGTCCGCCGGGTCGCCCGAAAACAACACCTTTTGTCTACAAAATTGCGAAAACGGCGACGCTCCGCCGAATGACGAACCTTCGCAGCCTGTTGTCTTCCGATGCGTGTTTTAAACGGGAGGAAAAAAGAAACAAACCTATTCGGAAGAGAAAAACAAGGCGTGTTTCCTCTCCGCAGCACGCACGCTGTACATCCGGTAAATATTTATATCCTAATGCCCCCCTGCCATCATCACCACCCCTCTGCAAAATCAGCTGCAAGGGGGACCTCCTTATAAACATTGGACGCTTTCACTGCTCGCACTCTTGCTCGGCTTCTATACAGAATGTTTGCAGCGGCAGGACCCAAACAAACGGAGGTGCGATTAAGTCGCGCGACTCCGAATAATGCGTGTCTTCAACTATAACGCAAACCTTTTACTAGAATGACCCCAGCAGAAAAAAAGGCAGCGAGTCAAGCTGACGAAACAAACACTGCTGTTCAGAATAAAAAGAAACAAACTAGCAAATAAGCGAGCAAAGAAGCGAATAAACGAACGAACGAAAGAATGAGAGGTTTTACTATCAAGTAAAGTCTGCAGAGACTTTCACGCAACTTGAACCATGGCTTTAAAAAAAGTGGCAGAGTGCAGCTGGGGGAAACCAAAGGCTTATTGCTTGCCGCGATGTGGCGCTCCTCAGAGTATTTGGAGTGTGGAAGCGCTACTACGAAGTCAAACCGGCTCACCGGTTTGTGTGAAGCTTGACCTCGAGCCTGACCATGGGCAAACCATAAATAAAATAAGAGAACTAAATATTGCCGCGTCTGGGATTCGACCCGCGGCGGTGCGAACAGATCTACGCTGGACACTGCACGAGAGCACAATGCTATTGCCGCAGTTTTTTTCTTTATTGCACGGAAATAGTGCCGTAAAGGAGAATCTTAGTATGCTTATGCCGTGAAACACTAGGCTGTGTAATACGAGCCCACTGTACCTCTGCCCGTACCCACCTTCCCAAATATCAAAAGTCTGGGAGGCACACTCATGCATATAGATAGGGTAGCCAGCTAGGCGGCTCTTCCAGGGCAGCATATTGTCCCCGCACCAAATCGCACTGGTAAAGAAGCAAAGATTTCGATGACCATGGTCATTCGGCGTGACGGTTCATCGTACGACTTTTCCAGAGAGTAATAGTCTCCACAACATAAATAGATCAGATGGCACAACACAGGTTTTCTCCACAGGCAAAAAACGAATGCTGTAGGGTGTGATTTCAATGTCCTTCTTAAGTGTTCCAGAAAAACATAGCATCATTGCACATAATAAAACAATGGTCTCTAGTGCATTGCACAGGAGGCAGTTCATCGTCCATGACACAAACATCTCCTTCGCATGAAGCCATGCCTTGGCAGGCAGCGTCGATGTGTGCAGTTTGAAGGAGAACGTTTTTGCAGCAGAAGAAATGCACTTTCATTTAACACGTTTTAAAACACTAGTGTTAAGGAACTCCAGAAAAGGTTGCCGATACAACAGTACAGGAAACAATCACTCTGTAAGTGGCTGAGCCATCTGCCCTCTGGAGAGGCTACACCGGCAGTCTAAAGAAAAGCGCAGAGTGAGGAAATTGAAGCTGTCGGAAACAGTTTTTTGCAGGTGGGCATGCAGATCGCGGAGAACGCAGGGGAATGAGGAAGTTCTTGCTTGCGATGTACTACGTCGACGGTGCCGTACAGCTAAGAGAACGTGCGTAATATAACCACGTTGTAAAAAAAAAGAAAGGCAGCCAACCACTGGCGAGAAAATCGGTGTATGCTACGTAACTTGAATGTTGCAAATGTCACGGTGCCGGAGTCTCGCCTTCTTCGGCACATTCAGATGAATGCAGTTATCACCCCGTCCCGCCTCTTCCTCTATCGCTATCGATCGGACCCTTCCTGTCCCAACTGCCCCTGTATCTATGCGGACCTGGCCCATTGCCTCTTCTATTGCCCGGCTGCTCAGCAGTCGGGTTCCTACCCCCCCCCCCCCCCCCTCTCTATCCATCACCACCTGGCTCGACTGGCTTGGCGCTGAAGGGGAAGAAGGACAGCGGCTTCTGGTCGCCCAGGCGGTCGACATGCTCGGCCTATAAATTATGGTCGAATAAAAGTCTTTTACTACTACTACTACTACTACTACTACTACTACTACTACTACTACTACTACTACTACTACTACTACTACTACTTGCAAATGTCGAATAAAAGCACGGTCCATTTTTATTTTTTACTTCAGCGCACGTAACCTGGCGGCATAACACGCAACTACTGTCACCAGGAAGGAGGATCCGACTGGACAGAGTTAAATTGCTTCAAAAACACCAAAAATCATTTGCCACTGATACCGTCACACCATGACAGCGGTATTCAGCCGCAGGGACCGGCGTTCCTCGAGTAGTAATAAAAGAAAAGAGATCACATTTTACATTCTGGCATTAGGCTTTCCGATTGGGGCTATCCCTGCCTCTCACCGCTGCAGGGCGGCACGTGTCACCACGTGATGGTCCACGTGATGACGTTCAAGGTCGTGGAGTTTCCTCACCCTCTACGTCGGTGCTATCGACGGAGAAAGCTCGGAAGAATATGCGGTAAGGCAAGCGCCTCGGTAAGGCAAGCCTTACTGGCCATGTCGCCCCCAAACCATGTCTCTGCGCTCAATGGGAGCGGAGAGATTAAATGTTAGCCCCTGCCATTTCCTCTACTTGCCCGCTTTTCCGTGACTTGCGCCTCCGATCGGCGCTTCGCCCATCAACGTCAGTCCAGCCGCCATTGCTCACAGCAACCCAGCTTTCGCCACTATCTTCAGGTGCTCGCTCTTATCGCGTCGATTATTTAGCAACTGCTGCAGTTATCGCATGACCGACTACTGCTCGTGCACACTGGTAAGCGCGGGCAAGGTCGAGAACGGCTTGAGAAGGCGACAGCCGTTCTCGACCCAAAAGCATGTCGTTTCAAGAAAGCCAGGAGTCGCTCATTTTAGCAAATTGCATTTGTTAGCTTGAATGTATCGTACAAGATTAATGTGCAGTTGCGCGCAATTTCGCAAAACTGAGGCTTCGTGCTTACACCTGGGTGGTCGATGAATAGCGGACGCACTGACATCGCACAGCGACTACGTAATACAAGTAGGATGCAGACGAACTAAGGAAAATTTACTGTGCGTTCCTTTTGTAAGCACCACGCACGACTGTGGTGCTTGACTCAGACTTTGACGACGTCACACTAAATCCGCTGAACCTGTAAACACGTCATGCTCAAGGGATGGTTCAAGGCGCCTCTACCACTCCCTGAGATAAAAAGAAAACAAGTTTCAGGCACTGTCTGCTAAGGCAAAAGGAACCAGAGCTGTCTCGCCGACTGTTGCTACCACGGACCGATGCCCGCACACGATGGATGACCGAGACGGGGCCCGATTGCGCCCCCGCCGAAGAGGTTGGCCCATGCAAAACTGGGTACCGTGGGGCACTACTACTAAGTCACCATTTTGACCCATTTTTGCGGTTGAGAAACGCTTCATTTAGGTAGAGGTTTATTATCAGTATACGTTTCGGACTGTGCGATGTCAGTGCACGTTAAAGAACCCCAGGTGGTGGAAATTTCCGCAGCCCTTCACTACGGCGTCCCTCGTAGCCTGAGTCGCTTTGGGACGGTAAAACCCCCCATAAATCATCAGTGTATTGTCTAGTGACTTTGTTTTCCTCTGTTGTATCATGCTGTGTTATACTTTACATATCTATCCGTTTGCTGTAACTGACGTTATTGAATATGTAGTACTCTGTCCTATTCCTTTCCTGCTTAGGCTGCATGAGGTACACAATATTATGTAAATTAATCGCGTCAGTCGTGTCTGTGAAAAGGCCGGTGTAAGGAAGCAACCGTGCGCGAAGGCGCGTAGAGCGAACGGCAGCGGAGGGTATCTTGGTATCGCCCTCTGCAGCGATCTTTCTCGGCGAGTACACATCACCACAATCATATCACCTGCCAACAGGCCTCTAGGCTTACAAATCGCTTATCAGACCTAAACTTGAGTACGCCAGTTCTACCTGGAACACAGAGCAAATATACCTCCCTGCTCGTAAATATACCTTGCAAAGCCTCGCAGCTTGCCGCCTCATTGCCAGATCTGTTTGCTCGGCAACTTTTTGCATAGCTGTCTAAATCAAGCATCTTAAATTGCCCATCCGACCCGCATATCTATCTGCACTGCCCATTCGTTTCTGAATGCCCGGCCTCTGTCTCGTTCTACAGCTTTTTCAGGTTCCTTTTTCGCCCGAGCTGTTGTGGACTGGAATGCCGTCTCCACCGACATCGCCGCCATCTCGAGCCCAGCTGCATTTTTAGATGCAGTAGCCGCTTGTATTTCGAGGCAATTAATTGTATTTGGTATTGACGAATATATTAACCCACCGCTTATGTAATACGCCCTGTAGGGGGCCTTTAAGGTGAATAAAGTGAAATGGAGGGAAGGAGGGCCCAAGGAAACGCTGAGCGCAAGGCGCCAGCGTAGCATTGTCGGTGTATGTGGAATGTATTGAGGTGCGCTTGGGTCGGCGCTCCTGTCTGTCTTATTCCAGGCTCAATAGTATCAGGCGTATATCCTACGACACCTATAGGGCGAATAAGTGGCTGGCAAGGAGACGAAGACAGCGGAAGAAGCACACACTTGCGAACCTACAAATCCCGCTCGCGCCTAACTTTTTTTAAACGACGGGGAAATTGTGCGCAAAATCGTGCGCTTTTCAGTCCAGCCCTTTTAGTGATCGTGAAATAGGGGTCACGCTCACGCACCTGTCGCCTGCTTCGCCCCATCTTTATAGCTTTGATGATCACTCGAGGCAAAGCGCCAGACTTATTGTGATCTGAAACACAAATACACTGGGCAGAAAGACGAGTTGGACGGTCTCTCTAGCCTACGCGAAGCAAGCCCCGGAGTGAGACATATGTTGCGGCAGCATGCATTTGAACGTCCGTAAGAATCTGGCACCATAATGTGTACGAAGGAATACCAGCCGAGTTGTGAGCATCTCTGGCACAGGAGGAGTCAGTTCGCTATCCGAGTGATATAATAGGAGTAAAAAAAATTGGCAGTGGTTTAGCTCTGGTTAAACCTGGAGGGTTACGAAAGCAACGAGGAGAGAGAGAGAGAGACGATGGAGAGCGCGCGGCAGCGTCGGCGGCCCCGGCACGCTAGCTATGCGCCGCTACTGCGCATGTGCAGCTGGCGAGCGCGGCGGCGGGACCTATGAGTCACCCGCGCAGCGGTGGCGCGCCAGATGTGCCCTGTGTGACGTCACTGCTTCTCGCGCATGCGTAGTATGGCCTTGTCTCAGCTCCGCGAAATGGCTCAGCGACTCGCGTAGTGTTTCGCAAAAAAAAAAACTCTTCCACATATGACACATTAACATGCAGACATCGATTCCGCCGAAAGTCTTTTTAGTGGTTCATGGCCAGGCATAGAAATATGACAATAGTTGAATAAAGGTCTAACACAACTAGAAGGTTATGCGAGGTGCATTGATCGACACATGGAGGACCTGCGCCGTTATCGCTGTTGTGTCCGTGCCCTTGTTTCTTTCTTCCTTAGCCGCAAGGCTTTCTCGTTTATTTTTTTTCTTTCTTAGGCCTCGTTTCGAAAAAGTACCTAAAATTTCACAACGGAGTGATTTCACGGGTCAGCTTGGAACGGTTACCATTAGCATCGTTATTACTGTAAACATTCAAAATACAGGCTGACAGCTGTCATCGGACAGGCGCATCGCATGCCTGCCCCGAGAGAAAGGAGACAGTACACGGAAAAGCGGAAGCAGAGAAAGCACGAAGAGTAGAGGGAAAAGAAAAAAAAAAACGACCACGCTCAGGAGTGGAACCGAAAACGGGGAAAACCACGGTAAGGTTTTTTTTTTTAATTATTATTTTCTGAATTCACTCTTCTTGTCTACTCCCACGAGTAGTTATCGCTTGTGACGTCATGACCAGCAGCTAGCAAGCAATGCCAGTCGTCAAAGGAAGGGCTGACCAATACAGCGAACCAGGAAGATCACTTACACAAAACACGGCCCCTATAGGTGTCTGTAGAAAAAAAGAAAACGACATTGAAAAATAAAGCGCCATGGATTCGCCGATTAACCGCTGAACAAACGGTCACACCCACCATTTTTTTGCGCAATTATTTCAACCCAGCGCACTTCGCTGAGAACGCCGTTGTCAGGCAGCGGACGCTTCTGGAGAAAGATCCAGAACCGACATCCTGCCCGTCATGGTACACCCAGCAACGGCCATCCGGTAGCCACGGCTGCTGGGTCTTGTGTCCGCGTCTTTCCGTTCCCCAGACGGGCGGCCGACATCACAGGCTAGGTCACAATAGAGGGTACCGGATGCACGTCGCTCGGCTCTGTGTAGCGGAAAGACGTAAGCCGTCGCTTGTCTTCGCTGATAAACGACGCCGCGCCAGTAACACGTCCGGAAAGCGGAGACATCGCGAGACGCGGCGCATGATCCGATCGGCGCCAGATTCGGCACGCCTTTGGACGCCGATATACGCTTTCATTGTAATATCATCAAGAGCAAATAAGAAAGAGAAAGGGTCGTACGATGTGGCGTACGCAGGCTTTGTTTTCTAAGGACTTTGGACACATTTAGCTGGCGGCTCAGTGTACATTGCGCGTCGATTGAAACGTGCGGCATTGTGCAAGTTGCGAGAGCCCGCGCCGGAAGCCGCATGCTTTTTGTCGGACCTTTTACAAGTTGCAGTGTCGGTCAATAAAGTACCGGAAGGGAAAATTATGCAACTCTATAAATGCCCAGAGGGAGAGAGCAACGTTTCTAATATAGAGAAAGAAATGCACAAGAAAAATAAAGAAAGCAAGAAATGCAAAAATGAAGGAAGCGCGGAAAGAAGAAATACGACTCTTGAGGTTCGTTTCGGGGAGGATATGAAGCGACTTAAACGCATGCAGTTTGTGATATAACTTTATCAGTGGCATTGATCAACATTGCACTACCATTCGACATCTAGCAGATCATGGAAAATACCCGCTTTGCTGTTCATCTCATAAATATATGAAAGATTGCCCGTACTGTTAGCATCAAATTAAACGCGACTGAAACGGGAACAGCAAAGCGAGAGTATTTTAGTTGAGAGAGACAAGGTACCAATAGCGCTCTTGATTTTTTCGCTTCGATGACGCGCGGACCTCTGCCTGTATTTCTTCTTCAGGGGCTATTATTTTAAAATTTATTTTTTCACGCCACAGTTATCCTGTTCGCGTTTCATTTGACGCTGATAATATATTACTGACATGCGGTAGCCGTAGTGTAGAAAGGCGTAAAAGACCATGCGATAACTCTTCCCCGATCTGACGTCACAAACCACACGAGACGTATTTCCACCCCTACGCGCCGTCCGGTGCTAGCCGATACACCTGACAGGAAACACTGCAGTGTCATTCGAAGCGAGAGCCGCCCGCTTGCCGCCGATCGCGCGAAGGTTCCAGCCTCTTTGTTTTTTTCATCGACGACTAACTTCGACACAGACTTTCGATGTCTCCCCCTCCCTCATTCTCCCCTCCCCCTGAATTTTCTCTCGGTTGCAGCTGTTTGCAGCAGCGAGCATAATGCCATAGCATGCACCTAAGTAGGTCACGGTGCCTTTTTTTATTTTCATCTTCTTTCATTCTCCGCTGTTTTGGCGCCTGCATTCGCTGGCTTCGCTTAACTGCATGCCATTTGCGTCACGGGCAGCACAGATTTCGCGTCGTTTGTTACGCTATATGGGCCGTTGCTACTTTCTGATCACAAGCGCCTACAATCAGCGTGGCCCAATAAATAAGCTGTATATATGCGGTCCTTATCTTCTCCACGCATCTGTGATAGTCGCTTTGAAAGCCAGTCCAAGCACTGGTAGCCCAAATATTTAGAAAAAAATTTCGCGCTACGTATTTCGAAGATGCAATTGCTCCGACTAGCCCAGTTTAGCTTACTTGTGCAGTTCCTTATTTAGAAAAAATTGTCGACAAACCTACGCCTACACATGTCAAACTGCCTGCCAAGCCTACACACGCCGACTGTATGAGGCGCAGCTAGCTAGAGTCTCATCGCAGGTGGCTAGCAGGTGGAAAGGGGTTTGACCGCGACATCATGATACTGGGCTGACGCCTTTGGGTGGAGCCCGTGCCGGGTTTGAGGAACTTTTGGAGCTTCATTCTTGAGCTGCGCATGCGAAAAGGCCGCGCCTTTCCTTCGCCGCATGATGAACACTTCAGCTCGTTCAAGAAAAAAAAACTGGCAGTAGTTTAGCTCTGTTTAAACCTGGAGGATTGTGAAATCAACCAGGAGAGAGAGAGATAGGCGATGGAGAGTGCGCGGCAGGGGCCCCGCACGCTAGCTGTGCGCCGCTACTGCGCATCGGAGAGGAGAGAGAGAGAGGCGACGGAGAGCGCGCGGCAGCGGCGGCGGCCCCGGCACTCTAGCTGTGCGCCGCTACTGCGCATCGGAGAGGAGAGAGAGAGGCGACGGAGAGCGCGCGGCAGCGGCGGCGGCCCCGGCACGCTAGCTGTGCGCCGCTACTGCGCATCGGAGAGGAGAGAGAGAGAGGCGACGGAGAGCGCGCGGCAGCGGCGGTGGCCCCGGCACTCTAGCTGTGCGCCGCTACTGCGCATCGGAGAGGAGAGAGAGAGAGGCGACGGAGAGCGCGCGGCGGCGGCCCCGGCACTCTAGCTGTGCGCCGCTACTGCGCATCGGAGAGGAGAGAGAGAGAGGCGACGGAGAGCGCGCGGCAGCGGCGGCGGCCCTGGCACTCTAGCTGTGCGCCGCTACTGCGCATCGGAGAGGAGAGAGAGAGAGGCGACGGAGAGCGCGCGGCAGCGGCAGCGGCCCCGGCACTCTAGCTGTGCGCCGCTACTGCGCATCGGCGAGGAGAGAGAGGCGACGGAGAGCGCGCGGCAGCGGCGGCGGCCCCGGCACTCTAGCTGTGCGCCGCTACTGCGCATCGGAGAGGAGAGAGAGAGAGGCGACGGAGAGCGCGCGGCAGCGGCAGCGGCCCCGGCACGCTAGCTGTGCGCCGCTACTGCGCATCGGCGAGGAGAGAGAGAGGCGACGGAGAGCGCGCGGCAGCGGCGGCGGCCCCGGCACGCTAGCTGTGCGCCGCTACTGCGCATCGGAAAGGAGAGAGAGAGGCGACGGAGAGCGCGCGGCAGCGGCGGCGGCGGCCCCGGCACGCTAGCTGTGCGCCGCTACTGTGCATGCGCAACTGGCAAGCGCGGCGGCGGCACCTCTGAGTCACCCGCAGCGACGGCGGCGGCGCGCCAGCTGTGCGCCGTGTGGCGTCACTGCTCGCGCGAGCGCAGTATGACCTATCCTCGGCTCCGCGAAATGGCTCGGCGACTAGCGTAGTGTTGCTTTCGCAAAAAAAGCGTACACACACAAAACAAGCGGTTTCGCGACGATGATCGCCGTATCCTGGCGCTAAGCGTGGGAATGTGCTCTGTGCCAGCAGACGTCATTGCTACGAGAGCCAGCAGTGAACCGCTAAACTCCGTCTCCCTCACCGTTTTCAGAGCGGTTTATTGCACGAAGGGGTACACACGTTCGAGCGACGTTCCGTTAGCCTGTGTGCCACACGACAGTGACGGAAAGGGATCGCATGCGACCCGCGATGCGTGCCTTCATTGGAAAGCCCCGTAGGCAGAGCCAGCGCGCTTGCGAGTGCGCGCGCGAAGAGGCCGATCAGCGGGCCGCGTGCACGAGGAAAAATGCAGCTCCGAAAGACAAACGACTACCGCGTCGTTTGTTCGCGTGACGTTGGGACGCGTTATCCCCGTATGCCACTGCGTACTCTCCGTCCGCCGGTTTTTCCCAGAAGGAGCCGTGGCGCCACGCAAAGAGAAGTCGCGAAAGGCTATAGGAGCTCTGTTAGTGCCCCTTTCTGGAGGGTTTCGGAAGGAGCACAGCATAGACTTTCTCGCTTTTTGCGAGCTGAAAGGCACGGTAACATCCATCGTCGTTTCCCCGAGATTTCATCAAGGACTGAACGAATTTCAATAAAAGAGTTGCATTCCTGTATATAAACCGTTAGAAATAAAAAGGAGACCCAAAGTTTGGAGGGGGCACTTTGGTTATCTAAAGTATGATGAGGCAAAAGCCTTTCCCGCAACGCTCTTCAGCGTCCTTACGCTAGATAAGGAGAACTGCATATGCGTTGGCAGGAAGTCGTCGTAGCGTAGTGGTTAGCGCGCTCCGCTATATAACGGAAGGATGAGGGTTCGACTCTCACTGTGCACAAGGTTTTAGGACTTTTTTTCTGGTTAATGACTGGTTAGTCATGACTAATGACTAGTGATTACTAGTTATGACTTTCACTTCAGATGTAACCGACGGACGGAGAGAGTCATGGCCGCGAGAACGAGCCATTTAAAGGCTTTCGCTTTAAACATAATAAGGCTTTGCATCAAAAAGAGTTTCCTGTTTCATGGCGAATATAACACGCAGGATACTGTATGGAACAAGTAGGTTTGTAATAAGCAATGCACGAATAATGACATGGCTTATGTGTCGCCCGTTTTGCTCGGTCGCGTGTTCGGCTCACGTGCGCTCATTTGCATTCATAGCTGTTTTCGTGGGCGACGGCGCGAAGTGAACTACACCTGGCTGCGACGGGAGTTCGTGGTTACACCTTCCATGACATCTCTACCTTGGTCCTCCGGTATACATGACGGAAACCAACAGCCACCAAATCCAAGGAGCATAGGGGATGTCTTTTTTTGTTTTGTAGTTTTTCATAAATGGGAGATTAATAAAAGCAGAAGAAAAAATTGACAGGGGCTTAACGTTGTTAATCCGAGTAGACCTGCGAAAGCAGGTGCTCATTCTTCAATTGGAGGGGGCACTTAAACTCCGCCTTAGGGGTGTGGCATGATATCTTTAGTGGGATGCCCATGTGTGCTGAATTGGTACTTCCCACTTAGGATTCATAGATGGTGGCGAGTCCTCATGGTGGCGAGTGGTGGCGATGGTGGCGAGTCCTCAGACCAGCGCAGCGGTTAAGCGATGCGCACTGCACTGGCAGGTGGCTGTTCTATCCCAGCCACCCCTCGGGATTTTGCGACCGATGTTGCTCCTCCCGAGCAACCTCTCACGTAGATGGCACGACGCTCGTCTGAGCTTACCCGAGTTACTACCCGAGTAACTCGTGTAAGCTTGAGTAGTAACTCGGGTTGCTAGGCAACGGCACAAGGTCGTATATGCCGTTTTTGCCAATACGTTTGTGGTGTTAACTTGTGGTTAAGCGTTCGGTTTAGGTCGTGCCGTCTCCTTGGCCGGCACGACGCCGTCATGAGCTGCGAAACCCAGCGCCTGTGCGAGGGTGGTGCCCTCTGGGTGTGTAGGCGACAGGCGGCAGCGGCGCGGCGCCATCTGTTGGAGCGCAGCTGAAGCGGTTGCTAGGCAACGGCGACTCAAGGTTGTTTGGTATCCGCACCGCCACGAGAATACGCGACGAGCCGAGCTGGGCTCCAGTAGTGTTGCTTTCGCAACAAAACAACCACACTAAAGACGAGGGTTCGATCCCGGCCGCGGCGGTCGAATTTCGATGGAGGCGAAATTCTATGGAGGTCCGTGTACTGTGCAATGTCAGTGCACGTTAAAGTACCCCAGGTGGTTGAAATTTTTGGAGCCCTTCAATAAGGCGTCCCTCATAGCCTGAGTCGCTTTGGGACGTTAAACCCCCACAAAACCATAAACCAAACCGGTTATTGAAAAAACAATAACGTTCCAGAGAATTTAGTTTTACTTTCTGCAGGGATCCAGACTAGCGATTTTGTGAAACCTTAAAAGCGGTGTTTTCCACCTCGTGTAATATACATTTTTTTTTTCGAAAAAAAAAAACTGCAGCGTTTCTTGCAAAACAAAGTACGGTTCTCTCGTGTCGACACAACTGCCCATCACATAAAAATTTCGTTGAAAAAAAGAAGTGATGGGACTTCGATTGCAGTACACTATATCGGCCTTGGATGCAGCCACGTGTTCTCTACTCTTGGACGTAGTTACGTCTTCTTCTGCCTTCAATCCATAATCGTCAGTGAAACTTCCGAGGGGCCAGCGGACGAATTAGGAGCGATAGCATCTCGGGAAAGGCAGAAAGGTGTATTCTTTAGCCTACTCGAGATAACGGTACCACACTCGAGATAGCGAGAAGCGTTCCTTCTCGGAATCGCATTGACGCGCTGTTCAAGGTAACGTTCGGGAGTGCAATATCAGCAAGCGCAGGCAACTTGTCACCAAGAGACTGCGTCACTAAGCTCGGGACTTAATTTTCTAGTTCCTCCCCCCCACCCCCCCTCCGCCTCTTTTTTTTTTTGCTTTTGAACCGCCACTCGAACGAGTGCGCGGAATGCCGCGCTAAACTCCTTTTCCTTATCACAGTGATCCAGGTTCTGTCGCAGTCAACGCTGGACCGATTCAGTTCTGGCGGGCAAACATCGCGGCTGACGTTTCCAGCTGCGGCCTTTGCAGCCCTCGACATATCAGCCAAAGGCTTTCCAAGTTAGCCTCTCGGTCCAATTCTGTAACATGACGGGCGGTGAACACCCCTCCCCCCCCCCCGCGCACCCTCCCCCGAAAAAAAAAAGCGAAAGAGCCTCCGTGGGCCATTTATCTATGCCAGCCCGCACCGATCCACATTGCTCGCAGAGCAGAGAACGCTCTGACATTCTCGCGACACAGCAGCGGGCGGCCAGTGCCGTGCTCCTGTGACGCACGAGCCTCCGTCTGCGCCTCTGCCGCTGCTAATCGACGCCGAGTCGTCGGGCAAGCATGGAAAGCACGCCCCTCTGTTCACTTCCTCTTTCAGCGAGGAAATTCAACACGACGCACTGCGCACACGCAGCCACCGATGCGCGCACTCTCTTCCTTTCTTTCGCTCGGTAAAACGCAGTCGGGCCACCGCGGTCAGGCTCGAGAAGTGGCGCAGGCAAACACCCCGGAGGAAAAGAACGCCAGCGCTGGCTGCCGGGGAACGATTTTTCCGCTTATCGTCCTCTCGCGGGTTCGACTCGCGGGCTCGACGTCTGATGGGCGCCCGCGCGCCAGAATTCTGGGTCACGTCACAACGACTTATAGCTCAGCTGTAGGCTGCAGTGCTTACGAGCCTCTCGAACGGCGTAGGTGTTGGCCCAGGCCGAAGAGTCGCTTCAGCGCTGCTGCAGCGCAGTCCTGCCGCTCCTTCGGCTCTCCTGATCGCCGCGAAGGCGAAACGCAGCCCGCTCGCCATTCCGCCGAGATCAACGGCGGGACGCTTGCCCATAAGCGTTGCATCCAAGCGGTCATGATTTCAATTTCTAACCTCTCCAGTGCGCTTCGGGTGTGAACTTGAATTTACCGCAGCAAGTTTACCTCAGCAAGTTTTAACGTGTAGGATGGCATTCACGACACCCCCGAACCTCAAAATCTCTTCAGGGAGTCGGAGAAGAACCACCATGGGCGTCTAAAGTGTCCGAATGTACTGCTGTGGCCTGGGAACTTTTGGCCCACACGGCATGTACGTTGACTCCCAACGCCCGATAAATGATTAGTACGGAATGGCGATTTGGAGTGCGTACGGAATGGCGATTTGGAGTGCGAAGTGCTGGATTGTACTTGCCAACATGACGCATTAGTCAGTGGCGTGTAACCATGCAAAACTCCCAAAAAGCCCTTCCGGGTGGTTCAAACGGGCGCAGTGCCTACGGCGATAATGAGACGGAGCTGCCCATTAGTGAGACGAGCGCGGCGTTTGACGAAACCCTGAACCAATGATCTGAAAAGTCCTGGCATACTCCTTAACAAAACAGAGACAGCGAGCACTGATGACGGTCGCCTTGCGCACTTTCGTAGAACTTTTATTTTCTTGGGTAAAAATTAGCGCACCGCAAAGAGGTTTACAAACAAAACAGGACAACGCGCTATTGACAACTTTTGCCGAAGAGAATGAAGTACCAACCAATCCAGGAAAAAGTTTTACTCGAGAGTTTTTATTGCTTAGCTGACAACGCTATTAGTTAATATCAATAAACGGGAGCAGCGTGGAAAGCTTTAAGCCACATAATTCCTGAGCGCCACAAAAAGCCTCCAACTGCGCAGTTTTTGTTACGGCAGCATATCCCCCAAAGAGGAAGGAAAAAAAAAACAGCGAAAACACCAAGATCGGTGCGCGGAAGGTCGAGATGCTTTTTGAGGCACGAGCGCCTGCTTCGTGTTTTCCCCGCCCGGCGGTGCACGTTTACAGGCGGCTGCCGAGGAGCGCTCAAGTAGGCGCAGAGCGCAGTGTTGCAGCGGCTGCAAATATTCTGTTGCACACTGCACAGAGTGCGTAGCTGAGCCAATTGGTTGCTGCACATGACGAAAACGGGCGTTGTCCTTTCCATTGCGTGTACTCCTGGGCGCTCTTTTGTCGTCATATTAATGTGACAGAGTTACAGCGGAGGACTCTGAGGGAAAAACTGCGCGCGCTGTGACAGTAATTCAGGATTTGTGGACATGGTTGTGACATCACAGGTTGAGCTGTAGAATAGAAGTGATTAAAACTCAAGTTGAATAGCTCGCAGCGCATAGGTTCGGAGAATATACTGCGAGGTCGAAAATGACGGATGCCAACAGACACCGAAACTAAGGAGCACAGGGGATGTCTTTTTTTTTGTACTATTAATACAGGACGTGCTACTTCCGCCGCTGTGGAAGAGTGTGGCACAGGTGAACACTCTAAAGGTTCGCTTACTCTACACATAAATACTCCCGAAAGCAGCTGATTGAACAGCCGTTGCCGTAGCTCAGTTGGTAGAGCACCGGACGCGAAATTTGGAGGTCGTGGGTTCGGGTCCCATCGGTGAGACACGGTTGTTTTTAGAGCGCAGCCCTTTGTCGCCCGTTTCTGCGTTGCGCGGCGTCGCCGTTGTCCGTTGCAATCAACAGTGGACACCTTAGTCGCGCTGTAAGCTGCGAAACCAATGGAGCGGGTGCTTGGAAAGCAGAGGAAAGACGCATAACTGCCCTGTTGGAACAGTGGTCAACTCAATCGTGTTTAAGTTACGTGGCGGTAGTGACAGATGTGCGCTGCATGCGTTGGCATTGACAACGTTGTGTCATTTTAAGGAAAGGAAGTGCGCATAACTGGCTCCCTGGGTCAGTGGGCGCCTGAATTGCGCTTATAGGTACGTGGAGTGATGGGAGAGAGATGTGGGCTGCAGGCATTGACAACGTTGTGCCAGAAACGCGGCGCTGAAGCCATGGGCCATCGGCGTTCATTGTGTTCATTGGCGTTGGCAACGTTTTACACTCCAATCATTTTAAGGAAAGGAAGTGCGCATAACTGGCTCCCTCGATCAGTGGACGCCCGAATCGCGCTTTTAGGTACGAGGGGTGAGAGAGGGCTGCATGCGTTAGCGCTGACAAAGGTGAGCGAACTCTCGCGATCAACCATTAACTGCCACCTGCCAGGGTGGCAGGGTGTGTCGGGACTTTTGTGTACCTATACATGATGTTAGTTTCGATACCTGGGCGTCGCCATGTTTGTTTTACTCGAGCGCCGCCTACCGCCGACGCCATCGTGGGCTGATAATCTGCAGCCGGTGGGCTGCAGCCGAAGCAGCGTGCGATCTCTGAAAGTGTCATTCGCCCGTTTTATTCCTGCCAAGCCTAAAAATTTTGGGTGGGCGTTCGCCTCGTGTCCATCCTCGTGTGTGCTATGCCATTAGCTCCTGCAATAACCAACTGGGAGCAAGCGACCATTCCTCGACGCAGCGAACGATCAGCGTCGGTGATTGCCATGCTCGCAGTTCACGCGTGTAGTTTTTGTCGCCGGTTGCCTGCAGGGCAAATGCGGCACGGTGTTGCATGTTAGAAAAACGAAAGCAACATGTGTTGAAACACAAGATCGCGGAGAGCAATGAATATCTAGTTTTTCGTGGAGCTCAGTTTTTCATGAACGCTTTCGCTGCCAGCTTGGACATGGCGAGTGTGACAGTTTAGATGCTGAGCTTGCGACAGAGTGCCCCGTTTACAAACTGAACATTTTGGAAACAGCGAGTACATGACCGAAACGAATCCACTTCTGATGATTAGAATGTTTGTTTGCAGAGATACGCGCGATGAAATTGAAATTCGGCCCCTCCTGCCGCTTGCGTAGGGCTGTTCGTACTACGAGCGATACAAGCCAGTTGACTGAAAGCAATTCGCATTCTCGCCTTCTCCGCTCCCGCCAGTACTCACTGGTGCACAAATACCAGAAAATGTGCAATTACACGATCTAATAGGTTGGTACGCTAATGGAACGCTATTACCACTTACTGACAGGCAGAATCGTCGCACCTGGGTTGAGAATTCCAATCTCAATCGGGTCGGGGCACTGCTCAAGTCGCTGCGTTGTATCTCTGGCACGGTTATGCATAGTGTGGATTTTTTTTTCCAGTGCATTCGATGCGATTTCAGTCGAATAATTTATTACAATGCGTGGCATAGTTTACCGTCTTGTGCATGCCGTGTATTTTTTCATCTTACGTTGCCATGGCTGCATTTTTCCTCACTTTGCAGTTGGGTAAAAGTTCATGTCGCCGCTTCTATTCATGCCATGCTGTGCAAATTAAATTAGTATTTTTGCACTAACGACATGTTTATTTTTGTCAGGTGGCGATCCCCACACCTTCCCGATATTGACGATCATGTGGGGCGGCGGAACGAAGTTGTGGCCAAAACTGTGAAGTCCTCAAATAGTGTACTGCTGAATTAAAAGAGCTCTGCCAAGGCCGTCCAAATACTTGATCTCTTAAAATTATGCACAGAGTATAGTTTGGTAACCCAGGCGCTGCGCTTCGTTCCGCGCCCGATATTAGGCACATGCAATGGGTTTGTTTCTGTCTGCATTTCGTTCACAAAGTGCGCTAACGTTTAAGCTTTTTGTTGGCGCAAGTATTTTTTGTTCACCAACTACGTCCACTGCCAATGCAACTCGGGACCGGCGGAAAAGCGGTGAAGAAATGGACACCGCAGACGTGCTGAGACCTTCGCATAACATGGTGCGCGTACATACTGGCGGCGTTTGTTTTTTTCTACTTTCGTCGACTATTTCCGCAACCGACAATAAAACAATGATGTCTAGAAGACGTTGGTGTTCCGTACAACATTGCTGCTTTTGTTGTACAGACGCAAACACGCGCTTGACCGGTAGCTAAGCAGTCGCGGACGTCGCTCCGCGCGCCGGATTATCAGCCCAGGGGAGGACGGCAACAGTGGGGTGTCGCGCAACGCACGTGTTTGAGAGTATTTCTCCCTCTCCTACCCGCTCCTCGTAAAATGGTGTATAAACACAAACAGGACTTTCTTACCACTTATGCCGGGGAACTTCCCGTTCCTCTCGCTCGTAACGCCTCCCACGGCTGTGACAACCTCGCGAAATACTTGCATAGACCTCGTCTTTGAGAACCAAGCATTGGTGTAGCAAGTCGAGCATATCGAGCATCCATCTATTTCTCCGACCACAAAGCTTCCTTCATGACAATCAAGAACTGTTAGTGTTTCTTGAAGAAGGAAAGTGTGTGAAAAATAACAAGTTGTATGTAATTGTACATACATGTCTTGCTCGAATTCTTTGTCTCAGTCTATCGAAAAGCTGAAACAGCTGATGAGCTGCGCTCAAATTTCGCATGAGGAAGTAACGTAATCGTCGGCAATTTTTTCTTCTCCTTTTATTAATCTCCCATTGATGAAAAACCAGAAATAATAAAGACATCCCCTATGTTCCTTGGTTTCGGTGGCTGTTGGCTTCCGTCATTAATGCCATAACGAGCACTACTCACATGTATGTTGGAATAAAGAAAGAGAGAGAGATAAAGAGAAAGAAAGAGAGAAGGAAAGAGAGAAAAAGTGAGCGAGAGAAAGAGAAGAAAGACAGAAAGAGAAAGAAAGAAAGGAAGAGAGAAAGAAGGAAAGAAAGAAGGAAAGAAAGGAAGAAAGAAAGAAGAAAAGAAAGAAAGGAAACAGCGAAAGAAAGAAAAATCTGCCAAACAGTGCGGGGTTCCACCCCTCTGCCTGTGTCCCCGGGTACCGGGTGATACAATGGGTAAAATCTTTCCCCTGGCCCTTTTCTCGGCTGCTTTAAGGCGATTTGCTCTGAAAATGAGTGTTTAGACCCCCCTTTGTAAAGTAAAATTCCTTCTGAATTGGCTCCCTTTGGCAAAAGCTCCCCTTGCGCTACTGAAAGTTAACATCATCACCATCACCGCCACCATCAAAATCTGCGAGAGCTGCGGCGTGTGACCGGAGGCTGCCCTCAAAGGCTGACGTGGAAGCGCAGTTGCGTCAGGCGATGCTCGTGGGAACCGAGCGTCGGCGACCACGCGAGAAGCATCGGCGCGCATGGGCTGACGAAAGGGCGGCGACCAGTTGCAGGCAGACGGTGCTCCGAGGCCCTTCTGTGGGCGCGAGTACAGAGCTGCTTCACCACTGACTTGTTCGGCAGAACGAGTTGCGTTCTCCAAAGACATCTACTGCTGCTCCTCCTGTATAGCTGCCAGCGGCGGTGTGTAGAGATTATTTGGGAGGAGCCTATCACCGAGAGCCATCCAGGCGCATGCACGAAGTTCGTTTCTGAGGCTAAATAAGCCAGAAGACGAGCTGTGAACGTAGCGAAGGCACGGGGAATGTGACGCGGCTAGAGTTTTTCTTCTTTTATTTTTATTTTTAGGAGAGTGTCCTTCCACGGCAGAGCTGTGTGCCCGTGAGTGTGAATACTCAGCCTTATTGCTGTTTAGTTGCCCGAGTGATGAGCACAGAACAGAGTGGCATATCTGAGACAGTGTGAAACGCAGCAAGTGTAACTGGGGTTCAACAAAAGCGCGAGTGACTGTCGAAGCATCCCTGTTGAAGGCGGCACTGAAAACTTAGCCAGAACAAACTCCCCCCGATTTTCCCAACTTACCGTTCTAACACGTCTAGAGATGGCCCCGTCGAATTCTACCAAGATTTATGCGCGCCATCGGACACGGACGCGTGTTTCTCATTTCTCAAAGCTTTAGGCGCTCATCGGGATGACGTTTTCCTTGATCGAAAATGCTCATACATTGCCGACAATCCAATTTGCAGTATCGCATCAATGTCCTTGAATGCAATTGGATTGTTTTAGCGCTCAATTTTTTTCCGCATAGAGGATGTTTTCCTCGTTGAGTGCGGTTGGCTGGTGTCCGCTCCTCTTTTCGTGTTTCTGTCAAGTTTTACCTTTTCTAAATTCTTGAAACCAGCATAAAATTGTCCCACGAATTAGAGCAACGTGCGCCAAATACCCACTGCAAACACTCAAGGCTTTCAGGTTCACTCAGAGCGCTTCTAAAAATCGCAGAAAATTAATGCACCAAAGGGCTCTCTTTACAGGTTAGCGCACTCGGGTGCTGATACCGAAGGAGCTGGTTCAATCCCGGTCGTTGCGGCCGCGTTTTGGTGGAGGTGAAATACAGGGTGCCCGTACACTGTGCGATGCCAGTGCACGTTAAAGAACCACAGGGTCTCGAAATTTATCCTGAGCCCTCCGCTAGAGCACCTCTTTCTTAGGCCTTATCCGCCGATCTTGGCAGCGAGTACCATGGCGGAACTCAAATCGCGCGCGTTCTTTGTTGCGGCCTGAATTACGACTTGCTGAGGAAGCAGTTTTTTTTTCCCGACGCTTCTTCCAGTCCTTGCTTCACCATCAGTATGCTACAGAGAACTACACCCAGAAAATCAGGTCATAAATCAGGTCTTGATTTCTAAACTTTTCATGTACGAGCCTTACGTGAATTTTTCGTTACTCATTCTTTCCTAAATATTTGAAGAGCCCTTTTCATTTTGATTTGCTTGCTTTTTTTCCTTATGTTGTGCACATATTTCATTTGAAGTCGGTTGTTATTTATGTCTATTTTCTTTTGTATCGTTGCTTGCCTTGTGAAGGAGGCTGCGGGCTTCAGTCAAGTCGCGCGCCCTCTTTCTGAAGGGACTTTTACCCGCCGTCTCCTCCATCATGCATGGAAATGAAGTATTATTATTATTATTATTATTATTATTATTATTATTATTATTATTATTATTATTATTATTATTATTATTATTATTATTATTACGCAACCGGTACTTGTTTTTGTTTAACCCGCCGCGGTGGCTCAGTGGTTACGGCGCTCGGCTGCTGACCCGAAAGACGCGGGTTCGATCCCAGCCGCGGCGTCCGAATTTCGATGGAGGCGAAATTCTAGAGGCCCGTGTACTGTGCGATGTCAGTGCACGTTAAAGAACCCCAGGTGGTCGAATTTTCCGGAGCCCTTCACTACGACGTCCCTCATAGCCTGAGTCACTTTGGAACGTTAAACCCTAATAAACCAAAGCTAGTAAACTTGTTTTTGACGCGCCTGTCTTCCAAAATGACCCAAAGCTTGAACCTTTGGATCATTCAGCTGGGTAACTGTGAGCACGTATTTTGTCGCTATGCATGTTGCGAGGACGTGAAGGCCAGGAACAAAATCTGTCTCTTCTGGAGGGTAGCGTGCCGAGCGCCTTAGTGCCGCTCGGGTCATTGCCGCCCCCTTACGATATTCCATGTCGAAGGTGAACTCTTGCAGTCGCAGCCACCATCTGCCAATACGGGGAAGGAGATTCCTTTTGCTCATCTTTGCCCGCCCTGTGTTCCAGTTAGTGCCAACTTTGAAATTGATCCCGATTAGGTACACTAGAATCTTTTCTGACGCCCAAACAACCGTAGGCGCTTCTAGTTGGTATGAGTAGTGTCTTTCTTGGTAGTTAGTTATTCGTCGGCTTGCGTAGACGACAGGATGAGGCTAGCTGCCCATCTGCTTGTTCTTGCAAAAGTATTGCTCCTAGGCTGTCTTTGCTGGCAGCCGTATGCACCTCTGTTCTCGCGACGAACGCGAAATGCGCCCAAATTGTTTTTTCAGTAGGGGTGTGCGAATATTCGAAATTTTCGAATATAATTCGAATATTATATTTTTAGTATTCGTATTCGATTCGAAAACCAAGTATTTGTGTTGTTTCGATTATTCGACCCGACCCGAATATTCGTATCTAGCCGAATATTCTATTGCGAGCACCGGAATTCATTTCGGCCCGCAAGTTTTATCGACAGAGATATAACAACATGGCGGCGCCCAGAGCAATGTGTAACGTTGGGCCATGCAGTAGCTGACTGCGCTGGTGAGCTTCTTTGTGGCTATACCTGCGAAGCTGGTATAGTCAGCGCTGTGCACGAAATACCTCGCAATACGTGCCAGTTCAGTGCCAAGTGAGAGGGCATTTTTTGTGGCTGGAGAATTCGTTTCAGCTAGAAGGGAACTACTACTGCCTGACTATGTGGAGCAGCCGGTTTTCCTTCACGACAACCTTTTATGTTCATCCCAGCAACGCGTTTTTGTGCTTGTGGTAAGCTAGCCTTAATCAATGCTGTGTACTAGCCATCTTCTCTGATATTTCCAGTCTTCTAAGAATAATGTTCGAGACTTTGATACTTTTTGTGCAGCCACATACACTGTTTGTGTTCATTTCATCACTGATAGTTGAAATCTGATGTTATTGGGTGCTCAAATAATGTATTGTAGTGGTTAAATGCGTCTGTCCTTGATTATTCGATATTCGATTCGATATTCGGAACCAAGTATTCGTATTCGATTCGTATTCGAAAAATTTGATATTCGCACACCCCTATTTTTCAGTCAACCTCACCTTCAATTCACTGAATGCAGCATCATGCTCTAAGGTCCTTTTCAAAACTGCGTCTTTAGTCGTCAGTCGCGTTAGAGGTTTAGCAATGGTCGCAAACCCTTTTACGAGCTTGCCAGACCCAAGAACTGACGCACCTCATGTACATTTGTTGGTGCCGGTAAGTCAGCGACGTTATGGATCTTTAAACTCCCGGGTGGCACTCCTCTGACAGAAATGTCGTAGCCAATGTAATCGACTTTCTCAAAGAATAAACGGCACTTGCTTAATCGCAACGTCAATCCCGCTCTACGGAGGACATCCAAAAGCATCCGCAGGTGGTCAAGCCCATTTTCCACGGTCGTTGTGGGCAGTAGGATGTCATCCATGTAAGCGAGAGCCACGGTATATCGTAGGGGACCCTGTACAGCGTGTTGATCATTCTCTGGAACACTGTCGGTACGTTGTCCAAGCCAAAAGGCATTCGAACGAATCCGTAATGGCCGTCTGGAGTAAACAACACAGTCCTGTGTCTCGATTCTTCGATAATAGTAATTTGGTAGTAGCCTAAAGCAAGATCTAGGCTCGTGAAGAAGCATTTCCTTCTCAGGCGGTCGAGTTGATCCTCAAATAAAGGCAGCGGATACCGGTCCTTTATTATCACATGGTTCAGGACATAGTAGTCCGCAAAAAGTCGTTGCTAGCAACGACTTTTTGCGGACTGTCTTTTTTTTTCGCACCAGTAAGATAGGACTTGCATAATCCGATTTAGAGTCGACAACAATGCCAGCTTGCTTTAGTTCTTCGATCATTTCTTTTGTGTGCCCGTTCGACGTAGTAAGTCGGTAGGGACGAAATTTCAGCGCCTCCAGTGTTGTTACTTCAATGCTAATTTCAGCTGCATTTGTGCCACCAACCTTTGATACGGTGGTTGCGAAGCAGTCCCGATACTCGAAAATAAGCTGTCCGAGCTTTGAACGCTCCTCAGGAGCTACGCCAGGACCTAATTTAATCTCTTCGCTCAGTATCATTAAGGGCTGAACAGTACTGGTGTCCGACTTACCTTCTCGTGGGGGTGCATTGTCTGGGTAGCAAATTTCCGCTCGCGCGACCCGCTCGTTCTCTTTAATGGTCAGTTCATGATTGGAAGTGTTCATTATAGACACGATTGTTTAGTTGGTCCCGTCAACGCTGATGACACAGCGTGGTATGCAATGTTCTCGACCTTCTTGGCACCTGAGCTGCACGTCCACGAAGACATCCGTGCGTGGTGCGCTACCTGTGGCGAAGGGCTTAACGAAACCCATGTAATTGGGGGGCACAACCGTTGTTTCCTTCACCCAAAGGCATACAAATCGTTTTGGGAACTCTGGAATTTCAATGAACTGGAGCGTGTCGTCGCTATTGTCTTCGTTCTTGTGCTCCTCAGTAATCCGTACGGTGTTCCTCCGCCTCACAATCGTGACGTGTGAAAGGTTGACCCACAAGTAGGGATATGAACTACGACGCATCTGGCCCGACCAGCACTGGAACGTCCGCTGTAGCTTGCTCGACCGTGAGAATGAGGCTCGTTTCCCACACGGTGTCACACGAGAGGGAGTCATACGATGTCTTCGCAGGCCCTTCCAACCTCGAGAGTGCGTTGCCAGATGTCAGCCGGTCGGACCAAGGGTTTTTAAGGCAGAAAGCTGGGCTAGTTGGTCTTTGGATTGAGATGACATAGTAGTAGCGCTTAAAAAACAAGGACGACAGGGTCTAGCGCGTGTGTTGTCTTTCTCTACCCGGTCGTCCTTGTTTTTTTAGCGCTACTACTATGTCCTCTCAACTCGGACCAAGGGTAGACTTGTGCCAAGTCGTCCACGCGTCGTATCCACGCGTCTAATGTTGGAGTGCTGGATGACACCAGATCAAACGATGGCACTAACCGAGCTGTCTCACCCACACCGATGATTGGTGTGGCCGCTGCTTGCTGCGTCTGAAGCAAGACAAGTCCGTTGATGGCTTCTCTCACTGCTGCCTGAACGCTGGCCTGCAGGATTTCCGCCACGTTGATCGTTGACTGAGGTATCGGAGGTAATTTGGCACTTGTCACCGCGTCGTCGAATCCGCCTGGGTTTGAGTCGTCGACGTCGTCGTTCCCGCCATCGCTGCTTGGTCGTCCGCCATCTTCGTTTGCCATATCCGTTGAAGATGCTCCGGTGCGGGTGACAGGCATGGTGAGGCTTGCCGGTTAACTTCGCAAGTTCGAGCTACTGTTACCAAGCTACTGTTACTATATCCCACTTCTGAATTATTAGCGTAAAACAACAATGCAGACCCGTTAACTTTTTTTCTTTACAAAGGGCGGATGGTTAACAAGAGGCGGTCTTGCTCCCTTCATGCCCAATACCTGAGTCTATTGTCTTTCTTCACACGCCGCGCGAGCGCGCGTCCTCCTCATCCTCTCCTCGCATCACTCTCTCCTCATGAGGGCGGCTTGAATTTCTCTGACTCGAAGATCGCGTTGCTCTAACTCGCCGTCTGGCGAAGGATCTCCGTTGGCAGGGAAGAGCTGGCTTTCCCATGGGTATGTT